>NC_035448.2:184750343-184829681 GCF_002127325.2 Helianthus annuus
GCTAGTCAATCGTTCAAATTTTCTACTTCAAGAAAATTTATTATTAAATAAGTTAACTGAATTAGCAAACGAAGTAATAGCGTAAGGGGGAAGACTTAGCAGCCATTTAAGAGCTGATCCAGTAAGAGTGGATCCAAATCCCTTGCACAGGCATGCTTCCTTTAACCTTTCTGGAATTGGATTGATCTCCATCCTCTCCCTGTATTGTGCTATGTGTTCCTCAGGATCCGTCGTACCATCATACAGCTTCATAGTTGGGATATGGAATCTGTTTTGGTCAAAAATCACACAAGGATAATGCAACCAAACTCTTTGTAAACGGGGAATGATGTTTGGTATGATGAACAAAGACAAGGATCACTATAATGAAAATTGCACAAGTGACACAAGGATTTATACGAGGAAAAAGCCCTTGATCAATGAATGATCTCCGGCATAAAAAACCTCGGGTGATGGAAACTACCGATCACCAAACTTCAATATATCAAACAATGTTTACAACTTCGGATGGTAACGAGCTAGGTACAAGGATCACTATAGTATCGTATGCTAAAGCGTGTGAGAAATGTGTCGTCGTGTCTTTCGAATGTTGAAGAGTGCAATTTATACAAGTGTGTGTGGTTATATTTTAGGCAAATCACCTAACTACTAGCTCGTTATCCCTTTAGAAATAGAAGTAAATTTAGCCTAAATAATCGCCCTTGAATTGTGCTGAGTTTCCATATTCTTTATAATGTCCATCTTTGATTATGCATGTGCGAGATTAGCGTGACAGATTCCTTGTTTACGTTGCTAAGACCAGATCCAACTCGTAATTCCTGCAAGATAACATTAAGTCCAAAGAGAACAATCGTTAGTATGAGGGTCCTTAGGATGATCCGTGATCCTGATCCTGGAGCTCCTCTGAGGATCACTATCTGCCAAAAAAGCAAGGATCACTTGTTAGGATCACATGTAAGGATCATAGGTCATAAAAATCCAGCCCTAACAATTGCCCCCAAAGTAGAAGGAGTATTTATCTAATATAAGCGAGTTATATTTTGCCGGTCTTATCCATAACTAACTCAACGGATATATAGTCGTTAAGATGGAACTATCCGTTGCGATCTGACGTCATAGAAGTGACAGCCCTGCACAAATCATCATTATAAATAGGGATAGGATCGAATGCATTTAAATTCAAAGCAACTCCCTTTATAACCGTATTCAGAAGATCAACCAGGTATTCTCCTTTTCATCTTCTTCTCTCTTGCTCTGTTTTTCTTCTTCTTTCCATTCTTCTGTAAAAGATGTTGCTCCGGAGTTCTCCCTGCAAGGATCCCAAAAAGAACAGCCCCTTGAAGGGTCAAGGGATCATCAAGGATTCTTCCACTGAGAGGTGTTGTTTTACCGACCCTCAAATCGACAAAATCCGTCATTGCTTTCCGGCGAATACTCTTTTTAAGTCCTCTAGTCCTACCGCTTTGAGTGATTTCATCTCTGAGACTTGGGTAGCTTTCCCGGTCACCCCTTTCTTGATAGGATATTCGTATCCTTTTCCTCAATTCACCCAATCTTTTTTCTCCCTTACCGGCATCTGCTATATCCAGGCTATGCCGATGATCTGGAGGGTGTTATATACCCTTGAAAGGATCATTGAGCAAGAGGGGATTGACCTTGGTATGGCGGATTTGGGTGAGATGTATGATCTTACAACTTTTGGATCCCACTGATATTTCTTCAAGCGAAAAGCTGGAGAGGATCACCCTGTTTTCAAAGTGACCAAAAATGACACGAACTGGAAGCGACGATTCTTTTTTGTTAGGAGAGATTCCATCCCTAATGGGAAGGATTTGCCCAAGGAGTGGGCTACCCATGGTAGGATAGAGGATCCTGGAAGGATCACCATAGAACTTGTTCCTTAGGACAAGGATCACTAACATTTTCTTGTTTATTGTGCAGCTATATCCGTTGCTCATCGTAGGTTGACTCCTGCTGCAAAAGAGAGACTCTTGGTCTTTAAGAAGCTTGATCCAGAGATAAGAACTTTCCAGGTTGCCATCCAGGATTCTCAAGAAGTATCCTCTGCCCCTTTCACAATGTCAAGTAAATATCCTCATTTAAAAAGTAATTCTATGTAGGATTTTCAAGTTTAATTAAAATACTTATCTTATTTTGGTTTTGTAGGTGCTGGGAAATCCTCTAAGTCTGCTTCAAAGTTTGGCATCGATGATCTTACAAATGTCAAATCCTCTAAGTCTGCTTCAAAGTTTGGCATCGATGATCTTAAAGAAGTGCCTATCAGATGAAAACCTCATCATTCCTTTTAAGGAACTTACTATCGACGAGCGGTTGCAGTTTGTTGAGGAACCAGTAGAAATCACGGACCGGGATGTGAAGGTCCTCAAACACAAGAGAATCCCTCTTGTTCGAGTTCGTTGGAACTCCAAACGTGGCCCAGAGTACACCTGGGAACGCGAAGACAGAATGACAGAAAAGTACCCCCAGTTATTCGAAACCAATGCAACCACTACTGAGGCTGAAGCTACTACTTCGGAATTTCGGGACGAAATTCCAGATCAACGGGGGGAGGATGTGACACCCCAGGAAAACCAGTGAATGCTATAACTTACCTAGCTTCCTCAGTGAGTGCATACTAAATTTCGGGACGAAATTTCCAATTAGTAGGGGATAATGTGACAACTCGTACTTTACCGTCTCGTACATTACGTGTAACCATTGTACTAATGTGAATTATGTGATTAAGTTGTGTGATCGAATGTTATGTGCTATATAATTTCATAAGAGTGTGTACGTTACTATTTGAACCGAATGCTCAACCGAACACAAACCCACTCGGTCCATGTAATGGATCCGAGATCATAAACCGGCCCAAGTGAGGCTTCGGCCCACTTCCCATATACGTAATTACATACACACAACTAGGGTTTTAGTTTTCAATCTTGGCAACCAAGAAACACACACAAACTCTCTCTCTCTCTCGTTGCTTGGAAACCGAAGGCACAAGAACATCCGATCATTCTCTTGTTCGGATCACCCTTCTTTACTCGTAATCGGTTAGTGTTTTGTTTATGTTTTTGTGATAAGTGATGTTATGATTTCATGTTTAGATGAAACCGATTAGAATCCGCATGATTATGAACTAGGGCCGGTTAGATTATGTTGTTTATGATTGGTCTTCGGATTGATTTCATGATGATAGATATAATCAGGTTCTGTATGAATGATAATCGGATAGGTTGCATGCTAGTTCGATGATATGTTTATGACCCGGTTTAGATTTGTGTGATAATCCGATTTTTGATTTGATGCTGTTATGATCATGCTAAATGGTGATGATTTGAAGATATTATGAATATGATTGAATGTTGAGTAATCATTGTTTGATCTGATTTCCGAAACTGCCTAAGTTGTTTGCTAGAATCACGGAAAGATTGTTACAGGAATTATGGAAACCAGTTACACACACGGTTGCGACTCGGAACCACTCATTGCGAGTCGGAACCCCACTCGAGACCACAACAGCACAAGCCGAGACCATGGTTGCGAGTCCCGTTGCGACTCGTAACCGGACCATGACGAACCGAGATCTCCTGTTGCGACTCGTAATCTCCGGCTGTGACTCGAAACCGGGCCATGATGAACCGAAACCACCTGTTGCGACTCGTAACCACCGGTTGCGACTCGAGATCGTTGGTTGCGACTCGAGACCTTCTTTGCACGTACACTGTTTTGGGCCTACGCTGTCACGGGCCCAATCTTATGACTGTTATGTTATTGGACTTGTTTACATAGTTGCTAATTGGACTGCTTATGTTAATTGGGCTGACTACTTGGACTCGTTACTTGATATGAACTGCTGATACGTTTATGTGAATTGCCATGATCATACTTGATACCATACGTGATACAAACGTGCTACATACGAACCTAACTTGCAAAGTAACCATGATAGGACGTGGTTGATTCTTTACTTGTATACTTGAGCATTATACTGTCTGCCGAGCAAACCCAGGTGAGTTCACACTCCTACTAAGGCATGGGATTCCCGGGTCGTGGGAATGGGTTAAAGGTTTCAATTGACTTAGAACGTACAAATGCTTTTCCTAGACTATCACCTACCATGATCCTCGGATGTCAGGACGGTTCCGTAGGTTAGGATAACACCTACGTGGTCATATGCCAATTACTGCCTCGGATGTCAGGCACGCACGTAAAACCTACGTGTACGCATTACTTCTATCCTCGGTACAAAGGATACGTACGTGAAACCCACGTACACCCCCGCGTCTCCTATCCTCGGTTATGAAGGATACGTACGTAAGACCTACGTACACCCCATACGCGCTACTGTTCTCGGAAGAAGAACAGGGATAATACGAGTAGTTGATACGAATAGTCTAGTGGTCACATAACATGGGAAGCCCCCACCTATATAACTTACTATCGGCCCAGTAGTGCCACCCGTTACTTACTGTTACGCACTTGCTTACTGTGAACTCGCTCAACTAGTTTGTTGATCATTCTGTTACATGCCTTGCAGATCGTTAGGTACATGGAGCTTGCACAAAGAAGAGCCGGTCGTTGTGGACAAGGATCGTATAACTTTGATTAGACACTTATGACATTTCAGTATTTTAACTTGGGTTTATAACAATGCTTCCGCTACTTAAACAATGCTTGGTTTTGAAACATCGATCATGTCTTGATGAATTACTTTAATGACTTTTATTATTAAATGCTATGTTTGATATGATTGATGGCTTGATCCTGGTCACGTCACGCTCCCAAGCGGTGGTACTCCGCGTGTGGATTTTGGGGGTGTGACAGATTGGCATCAGAGCCATTGGTTATAGAGAACTTGGTTTTAATATGGGAAAACGTTTTTATTAAAACCGGACTATAACCAGAACAGTGCTCTCAAAGATCCACAACGACGCTTCGCTCCACGTGCAAGACTCGACATTTTAGGTAATAAGGTTTATGTTTATTGCCTACTTGCTAGAATTACTTAGAAGTTTGCTCGTGGTATGCTTAGACTACAATGCTCACTATTTGCTATTACTTAAGAACCCTTACGTGTTTACGCTTTTCTGTCATCGCACTATTCGCGAACTTTTCTCACCTATTTCGCCTTTGACATGAAGATCAATGGCTGGAAGAATTAACATGACACAAGCCCAGTTAGAGGCTCTTGTTCAAGCCCAAGTTGCTGCGGCAGTTGCAGCAGCTCAAGCAGGTAGTATATCCTGCAGTATAGGCACACACTAGGATCTCTAGATCCTACATTCACTCTTGTATTTAACTTGTCCTATTCGTACACAATAGGTCAACACGCGCAGCAGCCTGTCTGCACTTTCAAGAACTTCATGGACTGTCGTCCAAACTCTTTCAGCGGCACAGAAGGAGCGGTTGGACTCCTCCACTGGTTCGAGAAGCTAGAATCAGTATTTGAGATGTGCGAGTGCCCTGAGGCTCGCAAGGTCAAGTTTGCTACTGGCACCTTGGAAGGAATCGCGCTAACCTGGTGGAACGCGCAGGTGTAGATTCTTGGGTTGGCAGCTGCTAACGCCACCCCATGGAACGATTTTAAGGAACTCATCAAGCGTGAGTATTGCACGCGTGAAGATATTCACAAGCTAGAAGACGAGCTGTACAATCTGAAAATGGTTGGATCAGAGATCGAAGCGTATACTAAGCGGTCGAACGAGCTGGCCGTTCTGTGTCCTACTATGGTAGACCCTCCATACAAGCGCATTGAGTTGTATCTCAAGGGATTGGCGCCAGAAATTCAGAGCCACGTGACGTCGGCTAACCTCGAAAACATCCAGGAAATTCAACGCCTCGCTCATCGCATCACCGATCAGGCAGTGGAACAGAATAAACTGCCTAAGCGTGTCAGCGCTACTACTACAGTCACTCCTTCAGCTACTCCCGTTACCCTCAGTGACAACAAGAGGAAATGGGAGGGGGATTCAAGCAAAGCATCAGTTTCGGTTCAGTCCCAGAATCAGCAGCGAAAGACTGACAACTATCAAAGCCCTAACCAGCAGTCGTCCGGTAGCCACAGGCAGGGTGGATATCGCGGAAATCTTCCAAAGTGTAACAACTGCAACAAGCACCACAACGGTCAGTGTAACAAGGGTCGTTGTCAAAGATGCCTCAAGATGGGTCACGAGGCCAAAGACTGTAGAAGCCTTCGTCCTGCGAACCAAAATCAGCAGCAGCCTCACGCTCAGCCTAACCAACAACAGGGCAACAAGGGATGCTACAATTGTGGTGCTGAAGGCCACATCAAGAGACACTGCCCACAGCTCAACAGGAACCAGAACAACAACAACAACAATCAGGGCAATGGCAACAACAACAATGGGGGAAACAACAACGGCAACGAGGCAAGGGGCCGTGCATTCGTACTAGGTCGTGGCGACGCAGTGAACGATCCCAACGTTGTTATGGGTAAGTTTCTCCTCGACAATATTTACGTTACTGTTTTGTTTGATTCGGGTGCGGATACAAGCTATATGTCTGTGAAAATGTGTCAACTGCTAAAACGTGCACCAACACTTTTACCCACCAAACATGTAGTAGAGTTAGCTAACGGTAAAAGTTTAGAAGCCACGCACGTAGTTCAGGGTTGTAACCTTATTCTAGCTGGTCAAGCCTTTTCTATTGATCTCATCCCCATAGTTTTGGGAAGTTTCGACATCGTGATTGGGATGGATTGGTTATCCCAACACCAGGCAGAAATCCTATGCAGCGAGAAGATTATTCGCATTCCTCGTTCGGGTCAGGAACCTCTTGAAGTTCAAGGCGACAAGAGTGGTGCAGTGGTTGGCATCATCTCATTCTTGAAGGCTCAGAAGTGCTTACGTAAAGGTCACACAGCCATTTTGGCTCTTGTTTCAGATGCATCAGTAAAGGAAAAGAAATTGGAGGATATTCCAATTGTACGCGATTACCCTCAGGTGTTTCCTGAAGATTTACCTGGCTTACCGCCTCATCGTCAGGTTGAATTTCAAATCGAGCTCGCTCCAGGAGCAGCACCCATAGCTCGCGCACCATATCGTCTAGCTCCATCAGAATTGGAAGAATTGTCAAAGCAGCTGCAAGAACTCTTGGAAAAGGGTTTCATTCATCCAAGTTCTTCGCCTTGGGGAGCTCCAGTGCTTTTCGTGAAAAAGAAAGACGGTACGTTCAGGATGTGTATAGACTACAGGGAACTGAACAAGGTGACGGTGAAGAACCGTTATCCTCTTCCACGCATAGACGACTTATTTGACCAGTTGCAAGGGTCGTGTTACTACTCCAAGATCGACCTACGGTCAGGTTACCATCAACTGAGAGTCCGCGAGGAGGACGTCTCTAAGACAGCATTCAGGACTCGCTATGGTCACTACGAGTTCTTGGTTATGCCGTTCGGACTTACAAACGCGCCTGCTGTATTTATGGATCTTATGAACAGGGTGTGCAAACCCTACCTCGACAAGTTTGTCATTGTTTTCATCGACGACATCCTGATTTACTCCAAGAGTCAGGAGGAACACGAGCAGCATCTTCGTCGGATATTGGAACTCCTTCGGAAGGAACAGCTGTACGCTAAGCTTTCTAAATGCGACTTCTGGCTTCGTGAAGTCCACTTCTTAGGCCACGTGGTAAACAAGGATGGGATTCACGTCGATCCATCCAAGGTAGATTCGATCAGAAACTGGCCTGCACCGCGTACACCGACAGAAATACGTCAATTCTTGGGTTTGGCAGGATACTACAGACGGTTTATTAAAGACTTTTCAAAGATCGCGCAACCACTTACGTTACTGACACAGAAGGGTGTCACCTACCGTTGGGGCAACACGCAGGAAACTGCTTTTCAGTACCTAAAGGATAGGCTCTGCAGCGCACCTATTCTTTCATTGCCAGAGGGCACAGATGACTTCGTGGTATACTGTGACGCATCAATACAGGGTCTGGGTTGTGTATTGATGCAACGTGATAAAGTGATAGCTTACGCTTCTCGTCAACTAAAGGTTCATGAACGCAACTACACGACGCACGATTTAGAGCTGGGAGCTGTTGTTTTCGCGCTTAAGATATGGCGACACTACCTGTACGGTACCAGGTGCACGGTTTACACCGATCACAGGAGTCTCGAGCATATCCTTAAGCAGAAGGATTTGAACATGCGTCAACTGTTGGTGCATGTTTGTGACAACAGCTTAGATTTGGTCTTTGGATATCTTGTAATTAGTTAAACGATAAACAGTTAGCGGGTTTAGCTTTGTAATAGTTAGTTGTTATGTTTGGGCTAACTAAACCCAAGGAATTGGGTGATGGGGGCGAATTGGGCCTGTCCAATTCGCAGCCCAGGAGTGTAAACCTAGCCCACTTGTAAACCTTGTGTTATATAAACAAGGTTAGACATTAGGGTTTAGGTTAATCAGCCAAAACAGTGTTTGTGAGAGGATTTTCGTGAGAGTTCTAGCAATTTCGTGTAAGGGTTAGAGCTTGGACGAATTAGGGTTTGATTGATTGTAATACGTTTGTTTGATAATCAATAGAAACCCGGTTGAAAGTGATTTGCTGTTCTACACGTTTTCTGCTACAATCTGATCTAGAGGATTCCGCACTCTAGGTTAGATAGACGATTCTGTGAAAGATCCATACATCAAGGGGACCTACAATTGGTATCAGAGCGTTAGGCTCTTGATTGCTCGGTTCAGAATTGTTTGCTGCAGAAACAAGGAAGAATTTTCGAAAATTTGAAACCTGAAAAATTAGGGTTTTGAGATTTTCGAAATTTTTGTGTGTTTTGATTCTGATTTTTGATTTTTGTTGGCTGTTTTGATCTTCTGGTTTGTTTGTTTGGTGGTTTGTAGGTTTTTTTCTGGAAAGATTTGGCTGATTCTGGAAAAGTTTGTGGCTGATAGACTTGAAGATTCGAAGACTGTTCTTCGTGTTCTTGAGTTTATTCAATCTGTTCTTGATAAATTTTCGAAATTTTTTGCTGATTTGCTGCTTTAATTTTGCAGGAAGTTGTTAGAGAATCAGAAAAATCTTCAAATTTTCGAACAGATCAAGTTTCCAGATTTATCCGGCGAATTTGACCAATTTTGCTGACTGACCAGCGAATTTAAAAGTTCCAGCAAAGTTACCGGCGAAGCTAAATCCAAAGGCGACTTTGGTGACCGTGTAAATTTTCCACAGCGAAATTAACACGGTTTCTCGGCGAATTTACTGGTCGTCGTAATAGCGAAATTGACCAGCGAATTTGACGATTTTGGAGCGAAGTTGTCAGCGAATTTGACCTGCGAACTTGACCTGATTTTCCAGCGAAATTGAACTTGGACTGACCTAGCGAAATTAACTTAAAACCAGCGAAATTAAGAGAGAACCAAGTGGTGGAATTTCAGTTGGCAAGCGTCGGAAATTTTTCGGTGTTTTGCAAATAGAAATTGATCCGTAACTCGTTAGACAGAACCGTTTGCACCGTTGAACTCGTGTGATTTTTAGGACAAAAAAAAAAAAAGAAAAAGAAAAAGATGTATGAGGCTGGAAAATCCCGAATTCGGTTTTTGACATTATATATCATTGGATTCGTCTTTTCGAGACGATTCTAATGGTGTAATTTGATAACCACTGTTTTCGGAAAAATTTTGTACGGTTTTCTCAGTCTGTTAACGTTAAAATGTCGAACATGTCTAGTTTGAACGAGTTGTTGAGAATGGAGCATGAGGTTGGTACTACCAACAAACCACCTAAGATGATGAAGGTGGAGAACTATTTGACATGGAAGGATCGTTTTCAGTCCTTCATTGAATATCAGGATACGCGCATGTGGATATGCATCGAAGATGGATACGTGAATCCAACACACGACTTTGAGGGCAGACCACGTCGAACAGAATATGTGAACATGCAAGACAATGATAAAAAGATGTATGAGGCTGAAAAGAGAGCCTTGGCTGCAATCAAAATGTCGTTGCCTGATAACATCAAACATACCTTCAAAAAGTACACTAACTCAAAGGATATGTGGGATGCTTTGGAGAAAAGATACGCTGGTAATGCTGATGTCAAGAAGAACAAGATTGATCTACTGAAGAAGCAGTTTGCTGTTTTCAAGTACATGAAGCATGAGTCACTTGAAGACGTCATCACACGTTACTACCATCTGATGTCAGAAATGGACAATTATGAGATCGATTGCTATTCTGATGTAGAGAAGAATGACAAGCTGCTAGATGCTTTGCCTACTAAGTGGGATATCTACACTTTAATGATCAAGGGTGAAGCAGATTATGAAACAAAAGAGCTTGAAGAGGTCGTAGGAAAGTTGAGAGCTTATGAGCTCAGCATGAAGAAGAAAGATACTGGATATGATCAGGTTCAAGATCCGGCAGTGTACAATGGGCTTACATCTTCTTCATCTCACAACGCTTCTAGCGACTCTGCTACTGCGTTTTTATCATGTGAGAATGAGCAGGTTATGGTGAATCAGGATGGTGATGTGTGTTTTGTTGCTGCTTCAGGAGGTTCATCAGGAGTTAAGAAATCGTCAGCTTCTAAGCAGAGTACTACTGCTAAGTCAATGCCAATGAGTGTGAAGTCTGCTGAAGAGCATCTGGCTCTCCTTGCTTCGTTTGTTGCCTCCTATGAAAACTATATTCAGGGAAAGATTTCTGATCCTGCTACTTTAGATGAAGGCTATGATCAGATTGACCCTGATGATCTTGAAGAGATGGATTTGCAATGGCAAATGGCCATGATTTCTAGGCGTGTGAAGAGGTTTATGAATAGAACTGGGAGGAAATTTGTTGGAAGGAGCGTTGGTTTCGACAAGACCAAAGTGAGGTGCTTTAATTGTCAAAATTATGGGCATTTTGCTAGGGAATGTCAGAAACAAAAGCAAGATAATTCGAGCCAGAGTTCAAACAACAGAAATGCATCAAACAACTCTAGCTCAAAGGCGTTGATCTCTACTGCAAGAGAGGGTTCATATGATTGGAGCATTCACTTAGAAAATGATGGGGATGTCTCTCAAGCATTCATGGCAGAGATTACTCCAATCGATGATGGTGAAGCCAAAGTAGATGATGCAGAAGTGAAAGTGGATGCTGAGGTGAAGGTAGAGAATAGAGCTGAAGAAAAGAAAGTTGATCAGACAACAGGTGCTGAAGATGAAAAACAAAAGTCAGAATATGAAAGAGAAGCTGAGGAAAAGGATGCTAAGTATAAACAATTGGAAGCTCAGCTTGCTGCTCTAATGGCCAACCTTGACAAACAAACAGGAGAGGTAAAATCTAATTCTGTGTGTTTAAAATGTCGTGAACTGCAGGGTGAGGTTGACAGGTTGTCTGCACAAAACAAAAGTTTGGTAAGCGAAATGTCTAACATTAAAGAATCAAACTTTTTTGCTAAAAGAAACGAAACGTCATACTTGAAGAAAATAAAAGGTTATGAAAGTGAACTTGAAGCCGTAACCTGCAAATTAAATGAAAAACTTCAAGTCATTGACTTAGCTCATGACATGATGGCTGAAAAAACAAAAGAGATTTCTGATAAAAACAAAGAGTTGTCAGATGCTCAACTCAAAATTGTTGAACTTGAAAAGAAATTGGGTCAATTCAGGGATTCTGCTTTTGTTATGAAACACATGATGGGTGGGTTAAAGAAGAGTAATGACAAGACGAGTGTGGGATTCCAAGGCTTTAATGAAGTCCCACCTCCTCTTAGTCATGATTATTCATTCCTACCTGATGAAGATGAGCTAACCAAATTCATGTCAACAGCACCGAGTAGTTCCACAGCAGGTCGAGGAGAGGAGTCTGAGAGAGATGAGGCCAAGAAGGATAATAACAGCAAACCTGTTTTGAAAACGAAAACCTCACAACCTAGGAATAAAAACTCAACTTCTGTTAAAAAGATTAGTTTTGTTCAAGGAAGTGACATGAAAAACGAAACAGCTGTTATTGAAAATGAATCGAACATAGAGTTTGCTAAAAACAAAGAAACTTCTGAAATTAAGCAAACTGAACCAAATCCTTCTGTGCCATCATCATCAAAACCTGAATCTAGTTCAAAGGCTTCAGATAAGAAGTCTTCGAAAAGGATGTCATGCTTCAAATGTCACACCAAAGGACATGTAGCTAGCTGCTGTCCTAACAAAACGAATGAAGCACAGGTGAATGAGAGGAAGAGAGAGAAGTCACCAGAGAAAAATGGTGATAAGCAGGAGAGAGAGTCCAACTCTCCAAAGAAATCTGCTCCTAAGCAACCAGAGCCAGTTGCTGTTGGTGAGGATAAGGCTGAAAAAGGAACTTCACAAGTTCCTCGTTTTCAAAGAAATCAATCTAGATTTCAGCCTAGATCTCCACCAGGCAGATTTGAGAGACCTAGAAGCAGTTCACCAAGAATGAACAATCAAAATACAAATAATTTCAGAAGTCAAGGTCAATATCAAAATCGATACCAAAATAATGGTAGTCGAAATTTTTATAACAATGGCTTTAGAAATTATAACTATAATGCTTCTTGGAATCAAAATCCAAATTTTCAAAGGTCAAATAGTCCAAACACACATAGGAACCCTCAGGACCAAAGACCTAGTGGAAGTCAAAATAAATTTCCAACAGGTCTAAGATCCAAGACTCCAGTTAGGAGTAATGGATATTGGATGGATGTTCCGGTGGTTGGTGAATTTGGACGACCCAAGACCATTAAGGCTTGGGTCCCCCAATCTAACTAATCTTTTGGTTGGTGTGTGCAGGAGCTGCTAAGGAGGATTATCAACTTGTGGTATGTTGATAGTGGCTGCTCTAGGCACATGACGGGGGATGCGAGGTTGTTGACTGAATTTGAAGAATATGATGGAGGACAAGTGAATTTTGCGGGTGCAAAAGGTGGTAGAATTACTGGACGAGGAAAGGTGACCAACGGGAAGATCACACTGGACAAAGTGAACTATGTTGAGCAACTTAAACACAATCTTATGAGCGTGTCACAAGTCTGCGACAAGGGTCACTCGGTCCATTTTACCAAGAATGAAGCTTTAGTGTTGAAACCAGGTTTGAAGATACCGGACGATTGGATAATGATGCGCGCGCCAAGGAGAAATGACACTTATGTCATGGACATGGGTGCTAAGGATCCAACTGCAGTGGTGGCGTGTTTACTATCAAAAGCATCTGAAGCTGAATCGATGTTGTGGCACAGACGCATGGCCCATATTCACTATCGCAAAATGAACTATCTTGTTAAAAATGAGCTAGTGAAAGGGGTTCCATTGCGGAGGTTTCAAGTGGAAGACAAATGTCTTCCATGTCAAAAGGGAAAACAACACAAGAAACCTCATAAATCTAAAACAGTAAATTCCATAGATGCCCCTTACGAACTACTTCACATGGATTTATTCGGTCCAGTGAACGTGAGGAGCATAGGTGGAAAGTACTATTGTTTAGTTGTCACTGATGATTACTCACGTTATTCATGGGTTTTCTTTTTAGGTACAAAAGATGAGACAGCAGAGATGTTGATAGATCTTTTTACAAAATTGGAAAACGTCCATGATGCAAAGATCAAGAGGATAAGGAGTGATAATGGCACGGAGTTCAAGAATCGTATTCTGGATCTCTACTGTCTTCGCAAGGGAATTGAACATCAATATTCTGCTCCTTATACGCCTCAACAGAATGGAGTTGCTGAGAGGAAAAACAGGACGTTGATTGAAGCCGCTAGGACAATGCTTTCAGATTCTAAGCTACCAGTTCTTTTCTGGGGAGAAGCTGTGAATACAGCTTGCTACGTCCTAAACAAAGTGTTGACTGTTAAACGTTTTAACAAGACTTGTCATGAATTAATGTTTAACAAGAAACCAAACTTAGAAGGCTTTGAACCATTTGGATTACCCTGCACCATTGTGCGAAATAAAGATAAACAAAAATTCGGTGAGGTGGCTGACGAGGGCTACTTTCTAGGTTACGTACCTGGCGCACCGAATAAAAGGGTTTTTAATCTAAAAACTGGTAAAATTGAGGTTGTATTTAATGTTGAAATCACTTCTTACAAACCTCAACAGTCAACGAGTGGACCAGCTATATTATATGATTATGAAAGTGTTTTTAAATCATTTAATATTCTTGAGTTTTCCAATGCAGATGAGTCTCAGCTAATTCAAACAGTGATTGGTGATGATGAAGGCGAGTTCATGCCTAGATCAAATGTTGATACAACAGATGCTCCGGGACCTTCTCAAGATGCTGCTGATACTGATTCAAGTGACGATGAACCCGAACCCAATCAGGGAGAGGATTTCATTAATCCGTTTGCGGATCAGCATATTCAGGGGGAGGTTGGATCAAACCTTGGTGACAATGTGGAAGTTGATGCTGTTGCTACTACACGAGCAAATAGAGATCATCCAGTTGACATGATACTGGGAGATCCTGCTGCAGGTGTTCAAACGAGAAGAAGCATAGCAGTGAATACAGGTTTATTTGTGTCAATTGAGAAGACTGGGATAGTGAACGAGTGCTTGTATAGTTGCTTTATTTCCCAAGAGGAGCCGAAGAACATTCATATGGCTCTTAAAGACAATTCATGGGTTGAAGCTATGCAAGAGGAATTGGCCCAGTTTGCAAAATTGAAGGTTTGGGAGTTGGTTGATCTTCCTAAAGGTGAAAGAGAGATTGGCACCAAATGTGTATTTAGGTGCAAGAAGGATGAAAGAGGTATAGTCACGCGAAACAAGGCTCGATTGGTGGTCAAAGGGTTCAATCAGCAAGAAGGAATAGATTACAATGAGGTGTTTGCACCAGTGGCGAGGTTGGAGGCAATTCGTTTGTTTCTAGCTTTTGCTTCTTTCAAGGGCTTCAAAGTTTTCCAACTAGACGTGAAGAGTGCGTTTCTTTACGGGAAAGTCCAAGAAGTGGTGTATGTCTCACAACCAGATGGGTTCGTTGATCCAGATTATCCAGATCGAGTGTACAAACTTGATAAGGCGTTATATGGGTTACATCAAGCTCCCAGGGCGTGGTACGAGACACTGTCTACACATCTGATCAAGAATGGTTTTGAAAGAGGTCAGATTGACAGTACACTGTTCATCAAGAGGAAGAAGGAAGATTTTCTGCTGGTACAGGTGTACGTGGATGACATCATCTTTGGGTCATCTGATGAAAGCATGTGTAAAGAGTTCGAGCAGGTGATGAAGAGCAAGTTCGAAATGAGTGCTATGGGTGAGCTGTCCTACTTTCTGGGATTACAAGTTGAACAGAAGGCGGATGGGATGTTTATTCATCAAACAAAGTATGTGTATGACATTTTGAGTCGGTTCAAAATGAATGATTGCACTACTTCCAACACACCCATATGTGAAAATCACAATCTTGGCCCAGATCATGAAAGTACTGAAGATGTTGATCCTACTCAATACAGGGCAATGATTGGTTCTCTAATGTACTTGACTGCTTCAAGACCCGACATCATGTTTGCTGTATGCTTGTGTGCCAGATATCAGGCGAATCCTAAAGAGTCACACATGAAAGCAGTGAAGCGAATTATTCGTTACTTGAAGGGGAAACCTAAACTTGGGTTGTGGTATCCAGCTGATAGTGATCTGACGTTTGTTGCTTACACTGACTCAGACTTTGGAGGATGCAAGTCGAACAGAAAGTCTACAACAGGTGGTTGTCAGTTCTTAGGAGGCAGGATCGTGTCTTGGCAATGCAAGAAGCAATCCTGTGTGTCTACCTCTACATGTGAAGCTGAATATATTGCTGCTGGAAGCTGCTGCTCTCAGGTTCTCTGGATACAACAGCAAATGCGCGATTACGGTTTGGATTTCACTCGTACTCCTATTATGATAGACAATAATGCCACTATTTCAATAACTAATAATCCCGTGAATCACAGTCGCACAAAACATATTGACATACGTCATCATTTTATACGGGATTGTGCTGAAAAGCGACTGATTGAACTTCATCGAGTCGACACAGAGGATAACCTGGCAGATCTTTATACTAAAGCATTTGACAGGGCTCGCTTTGAACACTTAGTCGAACTCAACGGGATGAGGAATCCTGAATAACTGGTTTTTCATAAGAATTTTTGTAAATAATTTATTGCTTTTCTTAAAAATCAAAAACACAAAAAAAAAAAAATTGAAAAATCAAAAACATAAAAAAAAAATTAGAAAATCAAAAATGAGTTATCACTGTGTGAAAAGAAGAAATGATAGTACATCAGCAAGTTAGACTGTCACACTAAAATTGAACCTAAATTGCTTAAGTGTGATAGCAGCTTCATCATATGATGTACCAGTAGGCAAAAAGCATGAAATAATCAACTTACCAATGTGATATAAACTTAAATGAATTGAATATGAGTGGGGAACACATTAGTGGTGTATGGTTTAATGACCTTAATTCTTGCGTTGATAGATTGCCAAAATCTGAAGTTTTGGGTCTTTATACTGTTATTTCAACTAGGGATATCTTGGCTGTCTGTCTGTTAGAACTAAAATTGTACATGACCCCAGGAAAGATAGTCACTTGGAATTAGCTCATTTCTATTTGAATGTCTGTATATTTCCCGATACACACAATTTTGATCTGATTCTGAAATCTTCTCTGAAAAAAGTCATGTACCTCCTCTGCTGCATCCAGATATATGCTGACCTGGAGGTGCTAGGCAACGACAGCTTCTGCTGCATCCAGATACATGCTGACCTAGCTGTACGTTGTCGCGCTATAGATCTAATACACCCGAAAGAGGCCCTCAAGTGCCCAAAAGAAACCCAAGAAACCTATATCAAACTGAGAAAATCTCATTTGATCTGTATATTATACCATCTCTACTAAAGATCTATTCTGTTCTCTTCTCAACCTATTCCCAGTTAAGATTTCAGAAATCTGGATTGGACTTGTGAAATATGTGGTAGGGAAGATACTTGCATGATAGAGTGTGCTGTTTATATTTCCAGGATTTGATTAATATTTATTTGGGTGTTCGTTGTTAAGCAATTAAAACATGATAAAACAGATTTTATGCAGATCTATACACAGTCATGATATCTTAAAGGATGAATTCAGTATACTCACCTACTACGATGAATCTTTGTGCATACCTTGATGGTGGGGGTATATCCTGAAGTGGGACACGCTCGTAATTCAGAAAATAAAATTACTTTAACGTATCATATGGTAATGGTACTTGAAATGTTCATGCATTTTGTTTAAGAGGACAAACATACTGGTAATCGTCTTGAACTGCTTTTCATGAAAAATTACATAAAGAAGTATCTAATTGTGTGAAACAGTTTGATTGTGCTGATATGATCTTCTTACCAGTGATTCTCACAAAAATAGAGTGTTTATTGTTTTTGTTATTTACTTGCTTTCAGAAAAATATAAAAATCCAAAAATAGTGTCTTTTTCTGTTTAAAAATTCTTAATGTACGGAAAACTGTTATTCTTGGAGGAATTGTTACTGATAGGGGGAGACGGTGTTAGTAAGTGAGTTCAAAAAATTTTCAATCAGGCAGGTTCTTGTGTGTTGAAAAGTTTTGCGTGTTGGTGATAAGTTGAAAAAGCTTAATCTGTGATACAGTTTAACTAATCTCCTGAAAAATAATAATTTATTTAACTTTTGTTGAAAAATTCTTATGGTTTCTCGAGATGTTTGTTTTATAGTATACAGATTGAAGCAGTTTGTTGCTGAGAAGTTGCTGTGAAGTGTGAAGATGAGAGTTTGATTGGATGCATGGTAGAACCTCCTTTCTATATTGCAGACAAGATTGATGAGTTTGAAGATTGCTTTGCAAATGCTGAACTGGAGTTTGCTCAAACGCTAACGTGTTGAAGATTTGGTGATTGGATGCATCAGCTTAGGGGGAGTCTGTTGCTGACAGAAGCTGTTGAAGCTGAAGCTATCCAAAGACCAAAGACAGTGCAACATTACTTGAAGATTGCAAGAAAGACCGAAGACAAAGTTTTGACTCAAGACAAAGTTTTTATGAAGCTATTGTCAAGGGGGAGTTTGTTGGTGCATGTTTGTGACAACAGCTTAGATTTGGTCTTTGGATATCTTGTAATTAGTTAAACGATAAACAGTTAGCGGGTTTAGCTTTGTAATAGTTAGTTGTTATGTTTGGGCTAACTAAACCCAAGGAATTGGGTGATGGGGGCGAATTGGGCCTGTCCAATTCGCAGCCCAGGAGTGTAAACCTAGCCCACTTGTAAACCTTGTGTTATATAAACAAGGTTAGACATTAGGGTTTAGGTTAATCAGCCAAAACAGTGTTTGTGAGAGGATTTTCGTGAGAGTTCTAGCAATTTCGTGTAAGGGTTAGAGCTTGGACGAATTAGGGTTTGATTGATTGTAATACGTTTGTTTGATAATCAATAGAAACCCGGTTGAAAGTGATTTGCTGTTCTACACGTTTTCTGCTACAATCTGATCTAGAGGATTCCGCACTCTAGGTTAGATAGACGATTCTGTGAAAGATCCATACATCAAGGGGACCTACATCAACGACGATGGGTTGAGTTACTTAACGACTACGAATGCGCCATCAAGTACCATCCAGGCAAAGCCAATGTGGTGGCTGACGCCCTCAGTCGGAAAGACACTTTACCCCGGCGCGTGCGAGCGCTACAGCTTACGATTCAGTCTAGCCTTCCAGCACAGATACGAAATGCTCAGGTAGAAGCATTGAAGCCCGAAAATGTTAAGGCTGAAGCCTTACGCGGCTCACGACAGCAAATGGAACAGAAGGCAGACGGCGCCTACTATGTAACGGGCCGGATATGGGTCCCTCTTTATGGCGGACTACGCGAACTTGTAATGGATGAAGCTCACAAGTCTCGCTACTCGGTACATCCAGGGTCGGATAAAATGTACCACGACATCAGCACTACTTATTGGTGGCCTAGCATGAAGGCCCACATCGCTATGTACGTTGGAAAATGCTTGACCTGTGCGAGAGTCAAGGTTGAATATCAGAAACCGGCTGGTCTACTTCAGCAGCCTAAGATACCTCAATGGAAATGGGAAGAAATTTCCATGGATTTCGTTACAGGCCTACCTAGATCCCAGCGTGGGAACGATACGATATGGGTCATAGTTGATCGACTCACCAAGTCTGCACATTTCCTGGCTATAAAGGAAACAGATAAGTTCTCCACTCTCGCAGACGTCTATCTTAAAGAAGTTGTTTCGAGGCACGGAGTGCCCACCTCTATTATTTCGGATCGCGACGCACGATTCACGTCAGAGCTATGGCAGGCAATGCATAAATCTTTCGGCTCACGATTAGACATGAGCACAGCATATCACCCTCAGACGGATGGGCAGTCTGAACGAACGATCCAAACTCTTGAAGACATGCTTCGGGCATGCGTTATCGATTTCGGCAACGGCTGGGAAAAGCACCTTCCTTTGGTGGAGTTTTCGTACAATAACAGTTACCATACCAACATTCAAGCCGCTCCATTCGAGGCATTGTATGGACGTAAATGCCGGTCACCTCTCTGTTGGGCAGAGGTGGGGGATAGTCAGATTACGGTTCCAGAGATAGTAGTGGACGCCACAGAAAAGATCGCACAGATACGACAACGCATGGCGGCAGCACGCGACCGTCAGAAAGCCTACGCGGACAAGCGTAGAAAGCCTTTGGAATTTGAGGTCGGAGACCGGGTTTTATTGAAAGTTTCACCCTGGAAGGGTGTGGTACGTTTTGGAAAACGGGGTAAACTGAATCCGCGGTACGTCGGACCATTCGAAATCTTAGAAAAGATTGGCAGGGTAGCCTACAAGTTGAACCTACCAGCTGAACTCGGAGCAGTTCACAATGTCTTTCACGTATCGAACTTAAAGAAGTGCCTATCAGATGAAAACCTCATCATTCCTTTTAAGGAACTCACTATCGACGAGCGGTTGCAGTTTGTTGAGGAACCAGTAGAAATCACGGACCGGGATGTGAAGGTCCTCAAACACAAGAGAATCCCTCTTGTTCGAGTTCGTTGGAACTCCAAACGTGGCCCAGAGTACACCTGGGAACGCGAAGACAGAATGACAGAAAAGTACCCCCAGTTATTCGAAACCAATGCAACCACTACTGAGGCTGAAGCTACTACTTCGGAATTTCGGGACGAAATTCCAGATCAACGGGGGGAGGATGTGACACCCCAGGAAAACCAGTGAATGCTATAACTTACCTAGCTTCCTCAGTGAGTGCATACCAAATTTCGGGACGAAATTTCCAATTAGTAGGGGATAATGTGACAACTCGTACTTTACCGTCTCGTACATTACGTGTAACCATTGTACTAATGTGAATTATGTGATTAAGTTGTGTGATCGAATGTTATGTGCTATATAATTTCATAAGAGTGTGTACGTTACTATTTGAACCGAATGCTCAACCGAACACAAACCCACTCGGTCCATGTAATGGATCCGAGATCATAAACCGGCCCAAGTGAGGCTTCGGCCCACTTCCCATATACGTAATTACATACACACAACTAGGGTTTTAGTTTTCAATCTTGGCAACCAAGAAACACACACAAACTCTCTCTCTCTCTCGTTGCTTGGAAACCGAAGGCACAAGAACATCCGATCATTCTCTTGTTCGGATCACCCTTCTTTACTCGTAATCGGTTAGTGTTTTGTTTATGTTTTTGTGATAAGTGATGTTATGATTTCATGTTTAGATGAAACCGATTAGAATCCGCATGATTATGAACTAGGGCCGGTTAGATTATGTTGTTTATGATTGGTCTTCGGATTGATTTCATGATGATAGATATAATCAGGTTCTGTATGAATGATAATCGGATAGGTTGCATGCTAGTTCGATGATATGTTTATGACCCGGTTTAGATTTGTGTGATAATCCGATTTTTGATTTGATGCTGTTATGATCATGCTAAATGGTGATGATTTGAAGATATTATGAATATGATTGAATGTTGAGTAATCATTGTTTGATCTGATTTCCGAAACTGCCTAAGTTGTTTGCTAGAATCACGGAAAGATTGTTACAGGAATTATGGAAACCAGTTACACACACGGTTGCGACTCGGAACCACTCATTGCGAGTCGGAACCCCACTCGAGACCACAACAGCACAAGCCGAGACCATGGTTGCGAGTCCCGTTGCGACTCGTAACCGGACCATGACGAACCGAGATCTCCTGTTGCGACTCGTAATCTCCGGCTGTGACTCGAAACCGGGCCATGATGAACCGAAACCACCTGTTGCGACTCGTAACCACCGGTTGCGACTCGAGATCGTTGGTTGCGACTCGAGACCTTCTTTGCACGTACACTGTTTTGGGCCTACGCTGTCACGGGCCCAATCTTATGACTGTTATGTTATTGGACTTGTTTACATAGTTGCTAATTGGACTGCTTATGTTAATTGGGCTGACTACTTGGACTCGTTACTTGATATGAACTGCTGATACGTTTATGTGAATTGCCATGATCATACTTGATACCATACGTGATACAAACGTGCTACATACGAACCTAACTTGCAAAGTAACCATGATAGGACGTGGTTGATTCTTTACTTGTATACTTGAGCATTATACTGTCTGCCGAGCAAACCCAGGTGAGTTCACACTCCTACTAAGGCATGGGATTCCCGGGTCGTGGGAATGGGTTAAAGGTTTCAATTGACTTAGAACGTACAAATGCTTTTCCTAGACTATCACCTACCATGATCCTCGGATGTCAGGACGGTTCCGTAGGTTAGGATAACACCTACGTGGTCATATGCCAATTACTGCCTCGGATGTCAGGCACGCACGTAAAACCTACGTGTACGCATTACTTCTATCCTCGGTACAAAGGATACGTACGTGAAACCCACGTACACCCCCGCGTCTCCTATCCTCGGTTATGAAGGATACGTACGTAAGACCTACGTACACCCCATACGCGCTACTGTTCTCGGAAGAAGAACAGGGATAATACGAGTAGTTGATACGAATAGTCTAGTGGTCACATAACATGGGAAGCCCCCACCTATATAACTTACTATCGGCCCAGTAGTGCCACCCGTTACTTACTGTTACGCACTTGCTTACTGTGAACTCGCTCAACTAGTTTGTTGATCATTCTGTTACATGCCTTGCAGATCGTTAGGTACATGGAGCTTGCACAAAGAAGAGCCGGTCGTTGTGGACAAGGATCGTATAACTTTGATTAGACACTTATGACATTTCAGTATTTTAACTTGGGTTTATAACAATGCTTCCGCTACTTAAACAATGCTTGGTTTTGAAACATCGATCATGTCTTGATGAATTACTTTAATGACTTTTATTATTAAATGCTATGTTTGATATGATTGATGGCTTGATCCTGGTCACGTCACGCTCCCAAGCGGTGGTACTCCGCGTGTGGATTTTGGGGGTGTGACACAGGATGCCAAGGTCTCTGTTGTGATAGCCATGTATAAGATCCAGCTGCAGATGGCTACGGAGGCTCAGGATCCTGCCTTCGATAAGAGCACATGGGACGTAGAGGGCTGGAAGGCGAGGCTGGCAGAGCTTGATGATGATGAAGAGGCTGAGGAGATCCCGATGCTTGAGGGTGGAGAGGCTCGCAAGGATCATGCTGGAGAGGCAAGTGGAGCTGGTGGTGATGGTGCAGCGAAGGATTGAGCTGCAGGATTGGGCGATGAAGGAAACTTCTTGACATAGCCGGAGCCCAATCTTTTTTGTTTGTTTGGTGGTTGTAATGTTTTAAAACAATTATGGTCTGTATTTGAACAATAGGTTTAGGGTTGAGGATCTAGGATCCTGTGAACAATAGGTAGGATTACATATGGTGGAGGGATCCTCTGTTTGGGGGATGAAGCCGTTGTGATCCTGCCGCCTTTCGTTTCCTGCACTTGCTATGACCGAATGAACAATGGACACCCTTTGCCAACCCATGTGGACGGGCCACGTTTTGCTGGTAGAAACGTGGGTTGGCAATTTTGACAACTTTGAAGGGTTTAAACTTTTGTTAATAAAATAACTCTAATCTTTTTGGCTTATCTTGTGTTGTTATCCTTGTTTATCCTTTTAATTTCCAATTGTTTTGGTATATATTTGTCTGAGTAAGAAAAGTTAAGCAGATTATGTTTAAGAAATTTAGGATACGATCCAGGAACAAGTATCCTGTAGTTGAAAACTTCCAAAAAGTGGCTCTTTTTAAGGATCATAGGTTCAGTTGTCAAGGTCTAAGGGTTATTCAAATGAATAATGAATGAAATTAAAAATAGTTAAGGATCATACCAAAGGATCCAAGTTAGGATCCTAACCTTTAATCAGGATAACCATAAGTAAAACTTTAATGGATAATAAGGATTGAGGATCCTTAATTGTTTATCTTTGAAAACCTGAAAATAGAATATAACTTGGGACTCAGCCAATATCATAGATAAGTTAGTAACTGGGGACAAGCCCAAAGGATAACTGGGGACAAGCCCAAAGGATAACTGGGGACAAGCCCAAGGATAACTGGGGACAAGCCCAAGGATCGTGTGTAAACTGGAGTATGGCCCTCACTGGCGACTATCCAAACTTGGTGACATGAAAATGCCAAAACCTTAGCTAACGTGAAAACGTTAGAAACCTTAGGAACGGATGTATGGTACGTCTACCATTATGCGTAGGATCCTAGGTATAGCCAGTACGATGGGGTTATCAGCCCCTAAAGCGAGTACTGGTCCCAAAGACGTGAACTATACCAGGATCATCGTGGGCTACAGGCGAAAATTGGGGACAAGCCCAAGGATAACTGGGGACAAGCCCAAATAACTGGGGTTGAACCCAAGGATCTGAGTTGCTTCTGAAGATTGTCGACATTATGCTAAGGATACCTGGACTTATCAGAACTCAAAATCTCATGAGAGAAGGATGAAGGATACATGATCTTTATCCTTAAATAAGAAGATATGTAAATAAGAGTTCAAGCTTAGGACATTACCAGAGTAAGGATCATTGATGCTTCAGGGATCCTTGAAGGATACTTCCAATGTAAGGATTATTCATGCCAGAAGGATCCTGCTCACATGAGATATTTTTTCAAGTGGACAGCATTCCAGACTCTTAGTAACAGATTACCTTCCATGGTAAGCAATCTATATGCCCCCTTTCCTGCTTCAGCTTCAATCAAATAAGGGCCTTCCCATTTTGGTGCCAATTTCCCATCAGCAGGATTGGTGGTATTTTGGAATGCTTTTCTCAAGACCATATCCCCAACTTGGAATTTCCTTATCCTGACATTTTTGTTATAAGCACCATCCATTCTTTGATGGTAGCTAGCCATCCTTATCCTAGCCAGATCCCTGATTTCTTCAATGGTATCCAAGTCTTGAGCTAGGTTTGCATCATTCTTCTCAGGATCACGGGTACTTGTTCTAGCAGTTGGAACCAACATTTCTATTGGGATCACGGATTCTGCCCCAAACACAAAAGAGAAGGGTGTTTGACCAGTAGCATTCTTGGGTGTTGTCCTATCAGCCCAAAGCTCATAAGGCAATTCCTCTGCCCATTTCCCCTTCTTGGATCCAAGTTTCTTCTTCAGATTGTTGATGATGATCTTGTTGGATGATTCTGCTTGACCATTGGCTTGTGGGTGGACTGGTGTTGATGTTATCATCTTAATCCCCCAACTGTCACAAAAGTTAGTAGTCCTGCTCCCAATAAATTGGGAACCATTATCACATACAATTTCAGAAGGAATGCCAAATCTAGTTATAATGTTTCTCTTAATAAAGGATATAACTTCCTTCTCTCTAACTTGGGCAAAAGCTTCAGCCTCTATCCACTTGGAGAAGTAGTCAGTCATAGCAAGCATGAACACTTTCCCACCAGGTGCTTTAGGGAGCTTGCCAACTATATCCATCCCCCATCTCATAAATGGCCAAGAGGATGATATAGGATGTAGAAATTCAGCCGGCTGATGAAGGATATTGCTGTGTCTTTGACAAGGATCACACTTCTTAGCATACTCCACAGCATCCCTTTTCATAGTTGGCAAGTAGTATCCTGTCCTTAAGATCCTTGAGAACAATGCCCTGCCCCCAGTGTGGTTTCCACAATCTCCTTCATGGAAGTCTTTTAACACTTCTTGAACTTCAGGATCCTCAATACATCTTAAATATGGTCCTGCAAGAGATCGCTTATATAGCATATTATTTAAGATTGTGAATTGAGATACCTTAATTCTGAAAGCCCTAGGATTTTCTCCCATAGGAATCTCTCCGTGTTGTAAGTATCTCATGATTGGTGAGATCCATGATCCTGAACCAGACTGAGTATCCTCACTAGGGATCATTGCAGAATTCTCTTCTATTTCCATGGCCACCTGATTTTCAATAGCAGGAGCCAGGATATGGATGATGGGGATACTTATATCCTCTGGGATCTTCAAAGATGATCCTAGATTGGCCAATGCATCAGCTTCTGTATTTTCCCCCGTTGGTACCTGTGTCAAACTGAAGGAAACAAAGGAGAGTGCCAATTCTTTGACTATCTCTAAATATTTTGTTAGTTTTTCACCTTTAACAGCATAGGATCCATTAAAGTGATTGGTGATTAACAATGAATCCACGTATACCTCAAGATACCTGATCCTCATATGCTTAGCGATTTGCAAACCAGCGATTAAGGCTTCATATTCAGCCTCATTATTAGTGGCTTGGAACTCACAAGCTATGGAATGGGGTATTATGTCCCCCTGTGGCGATTTTAGTAGTATACCAAGCCCCGTGCCTTTAACATTTGAGGATCCGTCAGTATGCAGTATCCAAGGATCCTTAGTTTCATCCAGCTGCTGGACTTCCAATTCGGCTTCCTTTTGTAAATCACAACTGAAATCAACCACAAAGTCTGCTAATGCTTGGGATTTGATGGCTGTTCTAGGCTCATATCTTATATCATGGGCACTAAGTTTTACTGCCCACTTAGCCATTTTTCCGGACATCTCTGGTTTCCTGAGGACATTCTTAATTGGAAAACCAATAACATGGGTTTCAAAATAATGTCTTAGTTTAGTAGATGCCATAATTAGTGCAAGAATAAGTTTTTCAAGGTGTGAATACCGGGATTCAGCATCAAGTAAACTCTTCCTTACATAATAGACAAGATATTGTGTACCTTCATGATCCTTAACAAGGACTGCACTTACTGCTTTTGAGGATACCGCAAGGTATAAGGATAACACATCTCCTTTTTCTGGTTTTATCAATGCTGGGGCTGAGGACATGTATTCTTTTAGGGCTTGTAAAGCATTCTCATGCTTTTCAGTCCACTCGAATTTCTTGTTCTTTCTTAGGATATCGTAGAATTCTTTACACTTTTCTGAGGATTTGGATATGAATCTGTTTAGAGCTGCTATCCTGCCTGTTAGCCTTTGCACATCCTTAGCGTTGGCAGGGGATTTGATATTCACCAATGCTTTGATTTGTTTCGGGCTTGCTTCAATGCCCCTCTGGGCTACCATATATCCTAAGAATTTACCTGCTTTAACACCAAAGTGACATTTTGAAGGATTAAGCTTCATGTTATAATTATCAAGGATATCAAATGCTTCCTCCAAGTCCCTTAGGTGATCCTCAGCTTTTTTGGATTTCACCACCATATCGTCTATGTACACTTCCATAGTTTGTCTAATTTGATCTTTGAACATCATATTCACCAGCCTTTGATATGTTGCACCTGCATTTCTTAATCCAAAAGGCATAGCAATATAACAATATAAACCGGTTGGGGTCATAAATGCCGTATCCTCTTGGTCAGATGGTTCCATCTGAATTTGTTGGAATCCAGATGATGCATCCATAAAGGTTAACAGTTCATGACCCGCCGTTGCATCCACCATGGAGTCAATGTGGGGTAATGGGAAAGGATCCTTGGGACATGCCTTATTCAAATCAGTGAAATCGACATATACCCTCCACTTTCCATTTTTCTTTTGAACAACAACCACATTGGCAAGCCATTTAGGATACTTCACTTCTCTGATCATACCTGATCGTAGTAATCTTTCTACCTCTTCCTGGATAATGGCATTTCTTTCTGGTGCAAACTTCCTCCTTTTTTGATGGATTGGTTTAACTGACCTGTCAATGCCAAGTTTATGAGTGATAATATCCTTAGATATACATGTCATATCCTCATGTTTCCATGCAAAGGTAGATTTTCTCCTTTTGAGGAAGGATACTATGTCTTCTTTCATTTTATCAAGGATCCCTGATCCAATGTAGATTTTGGATTCAGGATCATCAGGATCCAAGAAGATTTCGTCCACATCCTGCTCTCTTGCCTCCAAGACACCCCTTGGAGGATACTTTAATTGCTATTGCTCCCTTGATTTCGAGGCTGGTTTCATTGATGAGGTGTAACAATCCTTAGCCTTCTGTTGATCACTATCGATCTTGATTATTCCCCATGGGCTAGGGAGCTTCACACACTGATGGTAGGTGGATGGGACTCCCTTCATATCGTGTATCCAGGGCCTGCCAAGGATAACATTACAACAGGACAAACAGTCAATAACACAAAATTTTTGATAATTATGTAATCCTTCCACGTAAATTGGGAGTTTGATGTCCCCCAGGGTTTTCTTAGTTTCGCCACTAAATCCCACAAGCATGGAGGATCTTGGTGTGATATCTGATTCAGGGATACCCATTTTCTTCAGAACATCAAGCTGGATAATGTTTACTGAGCTTCCTCCGTCAATAAGGATCATGCGGACAAAGTGGTTAGAAATAAAGAGAGTAATAACTAAACTATCAGGATGAGGATCCTGGATGTCAACTCGATCATCCTCATCAAAGGTTATCACTTTTCCTTCCGAGACACTTGATGTTCGTATAAGTCTTTCTCCGTTATCCATTTTAGCTTCCTTTGCTTGCCTTTTAGCTGCTGAGAAGGATGTACCACATGTTAGGCCTGGATTTTTGTAACATATGATCCTTACATGTGATCCTAACCAGTGATCCTTATTTCTTTGGCAGATAGTGATCCTCAGAAGAGTTCCAGGAACAGGATCACGGACCATCATAGGGATCCTCATGCTAACAGTTGTTTTCATTGTATTTAATATTATCTTGCAGGAATGTCTAGCAGGATCCGCTCTTAGCAACGTAATCAAGGGACTCGTCTTTACAACTTTGGCATATGCTTAATCAGAGATGAACGTTGTAGAGGATATGGAAACTCCGCATGATTTAAGGGCGATAATTTAGGCTAGATTTACTTTTATTCCTAAAGGGGTAATGAGCTGGTAGTTAGTCTATTTACCTAAAATAGGGCCACCCACACTTGTATATATAGCACTCTTCCACATTCGGAAGACGGACAACACATTTTTTCACACACTTAGACAAACGATACTATAGTGATCCTTGTACTCAGCTCGTTACCATCCGAAGTTGTAACCATTATTTGTTATATTGAAGTTTGGTGATCGGTAGTTGCCATCACCCGAGGTTTTTTATGCCGGAGATCATTCACTGATCAAGGGCTTTTTCCTCGTATAAATCCTTGTGTCACCTGCATATTTCATACTAAAGTGATCCTTTACTTCTTCATCAAACCAAGCATTATTCCCCATTTACATAGAGTTTGGTTGCATTATCTTTGTGTGATTTTTGACCAAAGCAGTTTGGCCCCACCGTGGGGAAATTGGTGCTTCATTCATAAGAAAACTTTCTGTTGGTGATCATTTCGATGTGCTACATGGCTTCATCATTGAAGAGTACATCCACAGCGATGTCTGCAGTCACCTCGTCTCAGAACACTCTGCCTTTGCCTCCACCACCGGCAGGACCTCAGAAAAATACTGAGAAGAGACCAACTCCTACTTTCTCTAAACCTCCGTCTTCTTCTGCTTTAAATTCTTCTGCTCCCAGTACTAGTGATGTATTTACTTTGATTTTGCAGATAAAGGATCGTATGCAGCGGCAGGATGAAACTAATGACAGGATCCTCAGGGAAATCGGAGATATCAAAAAACAAAAGAAAGCGGCAGAGGATCATTCCCCACTGATGCCCAAATCTTTAAGTTTTGATACTCCGATGATCACTTCTCAGCCATCAGGAGTCCCAGACGTTCAAATTGTGGGAGGATCAAAAGGATTGCACCTCGGATCGGCGATAATGACTCAGGCATCAGGCTCACATTTCCAGCCGGCAGGATCCTATCCTCAGCATATGGGATCCTTCGCGAATTCAGGAGCCTATCCAGGAGCACAGCAATTTCAAGGATCCTACTTTGTTCCAGGATCATCCCAGGTTCAAGGATCCTCCTTTGTTCCAGGATCATCCCAGGTTCAAGGATCCTTCTTTGTTCCAGGATCATCCCAGATTCAAGGATCCTCCTTCGTTCCGGGATCATCCCAGATACCGGGATCCTTCCAGATGCCAGGATCCCTAAAGAGTTTGCAAACAGGAAGTCCAGATGTCCATCAAGGAGATTTTATTCCAATGCAGACCATTGCTTCCACTGGTCCATCCATTATCCCAGAATCCCAGCAATATGGATTCACACCCAATGTTCCTAACTTGAACCCGATGGGAGGTAACACTTTTAATAATTCTCTTACCCCTAACCATGGATTCGTGCAGGATACAGGTATTAACCATGCTATGGCCAGAAAACTACAGAAGCTGAAGGATATGATCTCAAGTGTTCCAGGGGTAATCAAGCCTATCCCGGAGATTGCAGATGGAAGCCATAAGGTATCTCGTTTTGCACCACCAATTTGTGATGCAGAGGTACCCAAAAGGTTCCATATCCCTACTATGAAGCTGTATGATGGTACAACGGATCCTGAGGAGCACATAGCACAATACAGGGAGAGGATGGAGATCAATCCAATCCCAGAAAAGTTAAAGGAAGCATGCCTATGTAAAGGATTTGGATCCACTCTTACTGGATCAGCTCTTAAATGGCTGCTAAGTCTTCCCCCTTTCTCTATTACTTCATTCGCTAATTTAGTTAATTTATTCATTAATCAATTCTCTTGTAGTAGGAAGTTTGAAAGATTGACTAGTGATTTATATAGGGTAACTCAGGGTCATAACGAATCATTAAGGGATTACATAACCAAATTTAGTAAAGAATCCTTAGATATTCCTAACTTGGATATGGCCACAGCTGTTGAGGCCTTCAAGATGGGATTGCTTAAGGATTCATTGTTCTATGATGATCTTGTTATGACACCATGCAGGAACCTAGATGAAGTAAGAACTCGGGCACTCAGGTTCATCCGGCTAGAGGATGACAAGAGGATCCAGGAAAGACAAGCAGGATCCTCAAAGCAAGAAAAGCAAGGATCCTCTTTCAAAAGCAACAAATTCAAATCCTACCATAGAAATGACAACCAGAACGTGCATGCTGTTGACCAAGAAGAGGATGATGAGGATTATCCTCCGATTTCTGAATATTGCTTTTCCGTTGACAATCATGAACTAATCCTTGCAATGCAGAATCTAGGAGAAAAAGCCAGGTGGCCCAGAAAGAATGACAAACCAACTGGAACTAAAGACAAATCGAAGTGGTGTGCATACCACGAGGATTTTGGGCATTTAACTGAAGAATGTATCGCATTAAGAAAGGAAATTGGATATCTGCTAAGCAAGGGGCATCTAAAAGAGTTGTTGGGAAGAAAAAAGCAAAGGACTCAGGATCCTGAAAGGATCCCTGAAAAAGCTCCAGCCCCTCCGACGAACGCACAAGTGATCAACTTTATTTCTGGAGGATCAGACATCTGTGGTACATCCTTCTCGGTAGCTAAAAGGCATGCAAAGGAAGCTAAAATGGATAACGGAGAAAGACCTATTCGAACATCAAGCGTCTCGGAAGGAAAAATTATAACCTTCGATGAGGATGATAGAATTAACATCCAGGATCCTCATCATGATAGTCTAGTCATCACTCTCTTTATCTCTAACCATTTTGACCGCAGGATCCTTATCGACGGAGGAAGCTCAGTAAACATTATCCAGCTTGATGTTCTGAAGAAGATGGGTATCCCAGAATCAGACATCACACCAAGATCCTCCGTGCTTGTGGGATTCAGTGGAGAAACCAAGAAAACCCTGGGGGACATCAAATTCCCAATCTACGTGGAAGGATTACATAATTATCAAAAATTTTGTGTTATTGACTGTTTATCTTGTTGTAATGTTATCCTTGGCAGACCCTAGATACATGATATGAAAGCTGTCCCATCCACCTACCATCAATGTATGAAACTCCCTAGCCCATGGGGAATAATCCGGATCGACAGTGATCAGCAGGAGGCTAAGGATTGTTATACCTCATCCATGAAACCAACCTCGAAGCCAAGGGAACAATAGCAATTACAGTATCCTCCAAGGAATGTCTTGGAGGCAAGGGAATAGGATGTGGACGAAATCCTTTTGGATCCTAATGATCCTGAATCAAAAATCTATATAGGATCAGGGATCCTTGGCAAGATGAAAGAGGACATGATGTCCTTCCTCAAAAGAAGAAAATCTACCTTTGCATGGAAAACGAAGATATGACAGGTATATCTAAGGATATTATCACTCATAAACTTGGCATTGACAGGTCAATCAAACCAATCCATCAAAAAAGGAGGAAGTTTGCACCAGAAAGGAATGCCATTATCCAGGAAGAAGTAGAAAGACTATTTCGAGCAGGTATTGTTTTGGTCAAAAATCACACAAGGATAATGCAACCAAAGTCTAAGTAAATGGGGAATGATGCTTGGTTTATTGAAAAAGTAAAGGATCACTTCAGTATGAAATATGCAAAGACACAATGATTTATACGAGGAAAAAGCCCTTGATCAATGTATGATCTCCGGCATAAAAAACCTCGGGTGATGGCAACTACCGATCACCAAACTTTAATATAAGAAAAATGGTTACAACTTCGGATGATAATGAGCTGAGTACAAGGATCACTATCGTAATGTGTGTCTAAGCGTGTGAGAATTGTGTTGTGTGTCTTCCGAATGGGGAAGAGTGTTATATATACAAGTGTGAGTGACCTATTTTAGGTAAAAAGACTAATAATCAACTCATTACCCCTTTAGAAATAAAAGTAAATCTAGCCTAAATTGTCGCCCTTAAATCATGCCAAGTTTCCATATCCTTTGCAACGTTCATCTCTGATTGAGCGTGTGCCAAAATTGTAAAGACGCGTCCCTTGATTGTGATGCTAAGAGCGGATCCTGCTAGTCCTTCCTGCAAAACAACATTAAAGTTAATGAAAGCAACTGTTAGCATGAGGATCCTATGATGGTCCGTGATCCTGATCCTGGAACTCTGCTGAGGATCACTATCTGCCAAAGAAACAAGGATCACTGGTTAGGATCACATGTAAGGATCATGTATTATAAAAATCCAGCCCTAACAATTGCCCCCAAAATATAAGGAGTTTATTGTTAATTAACGAGTTATATTTTGCTTTGATCTTATCTGCAACGGGCAACTCGGATAACTAGCCGTTATAATCGGACTAGCCGTTGCAACCCTTACGTCATTGAAGTGACAACTCTGCAGATCATGATTATAAATAGGAGATAGAGTTAGGATCAATTTGCATTTAAATTCAAGATATACTCCCTTTATAATATCATCCGAAGATCGATCAGGTATTCTCCTCTTTTCTTTCTTCCTCCTTTTACTCTGTTTTTCTGCTCCTCTGTTTACATTCTTCTGTTAGTATGTTGCTCCGAAATTCCCCTCACAAGGATCACAATAAGAGCAGCCCCCCGAAAAGCCAAGGGATCATTAAAGACTCTCCTACTGAGAGATGCTGCTTCACCGATGCTCACGTCGATAGGATCCGTCACTGTTTTCCGGCGGATGCTATCTTCAAGTCATTCACTTCCACCGCTTTTAAGCGATTTTATCTCAAACACATGGGTGGCCTTTCCTGTAACTCCGTTCACCATAGGATATTCATATCCTTTTCCAACTTTCACCTAATCTTTCTTTTCTCTGACCGGCATGTCTTATATTCAAGCCATGCCAATGATCTGGAGGGTTTTGTATACCCTGGAAAGGATCATTGAGCAAGAAGGGATTGATTTAGGAATGGCGGAGCTGGCTGAGATGTATGATCTCACAACGTTTGGATCCTGTCGATATTTGTTGAAACGGAAAGCTGGGGAGGATCACCCTGTTCTTAAGGTTACCAAAAATGACACGAATTGGAAGCGGCGATTCTTCTTTGTTAGGAGGGATACCATCCCTAATAGGGAGGATCTGCCCAAGGAGTGGGCTACTCATGGTAGGATAGAGGATCCTGGAAGGAACACTATCAGACTTGTTCCTTAAGGCGAGGATTACTAATATTCTGTTTTTTGTGCAACCATATCTATTGCTCATCTCAAGTTAACTCCTGCTGCAAGAGAGAGAGTTCTAGCCTTCAAAAAGCTTGATCCTGAGACCAGAAGTTTTCAAGTTGCTACCCAGGATTCACAGGAAGTATCCTCTGCATCTGCCACTATGTCAAGTAAGTATCTTTATTTAAAAAGCAGTTCTACGTAAGATTTTAAATTAGTTAGGGTACTTATCTTGTTTTGATTGTGTAGGCGCTGGGAAATCTGTCAAGTCTGCCTCCAAGTTTGGTATTGACGAGCTTGCCAATGTCAAGTCCACAAGGAAGAAGACCCTTGCTGCTAGCCCCTCTGCTTCAGCCCCTAAAGCTCCTATTAGGGGTAAGGGAAAAAAGAGAAAGGCTTCTGAGGATCTTCAAGGATTTCCCCTGCTCCGCCAGCAGTTTCTTGATTATGTTAATGAAGTAAGGATCATTGCCCCTGTTGGTTATCTTGCTTGAATATCCTGCTTTAATATCCTGCATGTATATCCTGCCTGTATATCCTGCCTGTATATCCTGCTTCTTTGAGGATCACCTGGTCCTGAACTTACCTTTTTCCCTTTCTGTAGAAACTTGCTGAAATAGAAACCTACCTTGGCCACGTCGAGGATCAGGATCGCCAAATCGCCGACCTCCAACAAATGGGCGTGTTGAAGGATCTCAAGATAGCTGATCTTGAGAAGGACCTCCGGGCTACAAAGGATGAAGCTGCTCAAATGCTGGTCAACAGGGATGGTGAGAAGCAGGAGATCACCCAGGATGCCAAGGTTTCTGCCGCAATAGCTATGTATAAGATACAACTGCAGATGGCTGCGGAGGCTCAGGATCCTGCCTTTGATAAAAGCTCATGGGACGTGGAGGGTTGGAAGGCAAGATTGGCAGAGCTGGAGGACGAGGACGAAGCTGAGGAGATCCCAATGCTGGAAGGTGGTGAGGCTGGCAAGGATCAGGGTGGAGATGGAGCAGCAAAGGTTTGAGCTGCAGGATTGGGCGATGATGGATATTTCGAGACTAGGCCGGAGCCCAATTTTTTAAGTTTGGTAGTGGTTTTTGTGGTTGTTGATGTTTTGAAACAATTTATGGTCTGTAACTTAAACAATAGTTTTTAGGGTGAAGGATCATGGATCCTTTGAACAATAGGTAGGATCGCAAGTGGTGGAGTGATCCTCTGTTTGGGGGATGAAGCCTTTGTGATCCTGCCGCTTTTAATTACCTGCACCTGCTATGACCGCATAGACAATGGACACCCTTTGCCAACCCATGTGGACGGGCCACGTTTTGCTGGTGGGTTGGCAATTTTGACAACTTTTTTGAAAGGGTTTAAGATCCTTTGTTAATAAAATAACTTCAATCTTTCTGGCTTACCTTGTTTCGTTATCCTTCATTTATCCTCTTGTTGTCCAATTACTTTGGAAATATATTTGTTAGAATAACAGAAGTTGAGCAAATCATGTTTCATAAATTTAGGATATGATCCTAGATCAAATACCCTATCATTGAAAATTTTCAAGGCAGTTTATTTCAAGGATCATAGGTTTAGCTGTCAAAGTGCAAGGGTTGTTCAGAATAATGAGTATAATCAAAATAGCCAAGGATCATACCTGAGGATCCAAGTTAGGATCCTAACCTTTCATCAAGATAACCGTAGATGAGATTTTAATAGATAATAAGGATTAAGGATCCTTATTTGTTTAACTTCGAAAACCTGAAAAATGGAACATAACTTGGGACTAAGCCAATATAAAGGATAAATTAGTAGCTGGGGACATGCCCGAAGGATAACTGGGGACAAGCCCAAAGGATCACTGGGGACAAGCCCAAAGGATAACTGGGGACAATCCCAAAGGATAACTGGGGACAAGCCCAAGGATCGTATGTAAACTGGAATATGGCCCTTACTGGCGACTATCCAAGCTTGGTGACATGAAAATGTCAAAACCTTAGCTAACGTGAAAATGTTAGAAACCTTAGGAACGGATGTATGGTACGTCTACCATTATACGTAGGATCCTAGGTATAGCCAGTACGATGAGGTTGTCAGCCCCGAAAGTGGGTACTGGTCCCAAAGATGTGAACTATACCAGGATCATCGTGCGCTACAGGCGAAACTGGGGACAGGCCCAAACTGGGGACACGCCCAAAACTTTGGAGGGTTGGCCAACCACTTTGATCTTCTGTAAAATGATAACAACTCTGCAAAAGCTTAAACTTTGTGAAAATAGATGTTAACTGATTAACATCTTTGACTTATGATAAGTAATAAGTGTAAAATGAGTGAAAATGAAAATGAAAGTAATGTGTTACCAAATGTAGAATCATATATCCTTTGAGGATCCTGGATCCTTAATCAGAATACCGGTATCGCTGAGGATCCCTGATCCTTCTTACTTAAAGTATTTTTTGAAATGAACAGCATTCCAAGCTCTTGGTAGGAGATCACCATCCATTGTTATCAAATGATATCCCCCCTTTCCTGATTCAGCTTCAATTAGATAGGGGTCTTACCACTTTGGTGCTAGCTCGCCATCAGAAGGATTTGTAGTGTTCTGGAATGCTTTTCTTAGTACAAAATCACCAACTTGAAATCTTCTAATCCTGATATTCTTGTTGTACGCTCCAACCATTCTTTGTTGATAACTGGCAATTTCCTTTTTTCTGTCTTTGAGCGAAAGCTTCTTCTTAGGATGCAGATGTTATGTTGGTTGGTGTAGAATATTACTGTGTCTTTGACAAGCATCACACTTCTTTGTGTATTCCACAGCATACGTCTTCATGGTAGGCCAATAGTATCCTGTTTTAAGGATCCTTGAGAATAGTGCTTTGCCCCCAGTGTGGTTTCCACAGTCTCCTTGACTTTGAAAGCTTTAGGATTTTGTCTTGTAGAGATCTCTCCATGTTGTATATATCTTAGGATTGGAGGAATCCAGGATCCTGAATTCGACTGTGCAGGATCACCAGGTATGATTACAGAATCCTTCACTATCTCCATGGCTATGTGATCCTCAATTGCAGGAGTTAAAACATGGGTAATGGGTATTTTTCACATCTTCTGGCATCTTTAGGAATGATCCAAGGTTAGTTATTTTCTTCCCTGGGTACCTGTGGTAGACTGAAAAAGCAAAAGAATCTGCCAGTTTCCTGACTATTTCTAAGTACTTGATTAGCTTTTCACATTTAACAGTGTAAGAACTATTATAATGATTAGTAATTGATAGAGAATCTACATATACTTGAAGATACCTGATCCTCATATTATTAGCTAATTGTAAACCTGTTATCAAGGCCTCATACTCTGCCTCATGATTAGTGGTTTGGAATTCACATGCAATGGATTGGGGTATAATGTTCCCCTGTGGCGATTTTAGTAGTGTGCTTTGTCCAGTTCCTTTAACATTTGAAGCTCCATCCATGAAGAGTGTCCAAGGATCCCTGGTCTTCTCAAGTTGTTGAACTTCTAATTCAGCTTCCCTTTGTAGATCACTACTGAAATCAGCCACAAAGTCAGCTAAAGCTTCAGTCTTGATGATGGTCCTAGGTTCATACTTAATGTCATATACATTAAGCTTGACTATCCATTTTGCCATTCTACCTGCTATTTCAGTTTTCCTGAGAACATTCTTGATAGAAATGTTAGTTTTCACAATAATGGTGTGAGTCTCAAAATAATGTCCACGTTTAGCAGAAGCCATAATTAAATCAAGAATTAATTTCTTCAAATGAGAATACCTGGCCTCAGCATCAAGTAGAATTTTACTTACATAGTATACCGGATGTTGAGAGCCTTCATGATCCTTAACTAGGATCACACTCACTACTTTAGCTAAAATAGCTAAGTATAAGGATAACGATTCTCCATTTTCTGGTTTCATCAGGGCTGGTGCTGAGGATAGATGATCCTTAAGAACGTTAAGTGCAGCTTCATGCCTATCAGTCCACTCAAAGTTGTCTTTGAGCATTTGTCTACCTCTTTTTGGATAATGGCATTCCTTTCAAGTGTAAACTTTCTCCTTTTTTGGTGGATTGGTTTGAATGACCTGTCAATGCCAAGTTTATGAGTGATACTATCCTTAGATATACCTGTCATATCTTCATGTTTCCAAGCGAAGGTAGATTTTCTTCTTTCCAAGAAGGATATTAAATCCTGCTAAATACTGTCTAGGATCCAGATCCTATAAAAATTTTGGATTCAGGATCCTCTGAGTTCAACATAATATCCTTGACGTCTTGCTCTCTTGCCTCCATGATGTCTTGCTCCTTGGAGGCTGGCTTCTTTGAAGAAGTGTAATAGTTTTTTGCCTCCTGCTGATCACTTTCTATCTTCACCGTATCTCATAGAGTTGGGACCTTGACACATTGATGATATGTTGAGAGGGATTGCCTTCATATCGTGTATCCATGGCCTGCCAAAGATAACGTTACAGCAAGATAAGCAAACAATAACATAGAATTTTTTTTTAACATAATTTACTCCCTCTATGTAGATAGGAAGTTTGGTGTCCCCCAATGTAATCTTTATCTCTCCAAGGATAGATGATCTTTGGACAATATCGGATTCAAGGATGTCCATTCTATCTGTTAGGGCTGGATTTTTATGATATATGATCCTTACATGTGATCCTAACCAGTGATCCTTGTTTCTTTAGCAGATAGTGATCCTCAGCAGGACTTCAGGATCAGGATCATGGACTATTATAGGATCCTCATGCTAACAGTTACCTTCATTGAATTAAATGTTATTTTTGCAGGAACATCTAGCAGGATCCGCTCTTAGCATCACAATCAAAGGACGCGTCTTTACAATTATAGCATGTGCTTAATCGGAGAAGGACGTTGCAAAGGATATGGAAACTTGGCATGATTTAAGGGCAACAATTTAGGCTAGAATTACTTTTATTTCTAAAGGGGTAATGAGCTGATTATTAGTCTTTTTACCTAAAATAGGTCACCTACACTTGTATATATAACACTCTTCCCCATTCGGAAGAACACACAACACAATTCTCACACGCTTAGACACACATTACGATAGTGATCCTTGTACTCAGCTCATTATCATCCAAAGTTGTAACCATATTTTGATATATTGAAGTTGGTGATCGGTAGTTGCCATCACCCGAGGTTTTTTATGCCGGAGATCATACATTGATCAAGGGCTTTTTCCTCGTTTAAATCATTGTGTCTTTGCATATTTCATATTGAAGTGATCCTTTACTTTCTCAATTAACCAAGCATCATTCCCCATTTACTTAGAGTTTGGTTGCATTATCCTTGTGTGATTTTTGACCAAAACAGTTTGGCGCCCACCGTGGGGCAATTGGTGCTTCATTCATAAGAAAACCTTTTGTTCGAAATCATTTCAAAGAGTTACATGGCTTCATCATTGAAGAATACGTCCACGGCGATGTCTGCAGTCACCTCGTCCCAGAACACTCTGCCTCCACCACCGGCAGGATCCCAGAAAAATGCTGAGAAGAGACCAAATCCTACCTTCTCTAAACCTCCGTCTTCTTCTGCTATGAATTCTTCTGTTCCTAGTACTAGTGATGTGTTTGCTTTAATTTTGCAGATGAAGGATCGTATGCAGCGGCAGGATGAAACTAATGACAGGATCCTCAGGGAAATTGGAGACCTCAAAAGGCAAAAGATAGCGGCAGAGGATCATTCCCCACTGATGCCCAAATCCCTGAGCTTTGATACTCCAATGATCACTTCTCAGCCATCGGGAGTCCCAGACGTGCAAATTATGGGAGAATCAAGAGGATTGCACCTCGGATCGGCAGCAATGACTCAGGCATCGGGCTCACACTTTCAGCCGGCAGGATCCTATCCCCAGCATATGGGATCCTTCATGAATTCAGGAGCCTATCCGGGAGCACAACAGTTTCAAGGATCCTTCTTTGTTCCAGGATCGTCCCAGGTTCAAGGATCCTCCTTTGTTCCAGGATCATCCCAGGTTCAAGGATCCTTCTTTGTTCCAGGATCGTCCCAGGTTCAAGGATCCTCCTCCGTTCCAGAATCATCCCAGATACCAGGATCCTTCCAGATGCCAGGATCCCTAAAAAGTTTGCAAACTGGAAGTCTAGATGTCCATCAAGGGGACTTCATTCCAATGCAGACCAGAATCCCAGCAATATGGATTCACAACCAATGTTCCTAACTTGAACTCAATAGGAGGTAACACTTTAAATAATTATCTTACCACTAACCATGGATTCATGCAGGATACAAGTATCAATCATGCTATGGCCAGGGAGTTGCAGAAGCTAAAGGATATGATCTCAAGTGTTCCAGGGGTAGTCAAGCCTATCCCAGAGATTGCAGATGGGAGCCACAAGGTATCTCGCTTTGCACCACCAATTTGTGATGCAGAGGTACCCAAAAGGTTCCATATCCCTACTATGAAGTTGTATGATGGTACAACGGATCCTGAGGAGCACATAGCACAATACAGGGAGAGGATGGAGATCAATCCAATCCCGGAAAAGTTAAAAGAAGCATGCCTATGTAAAGGATTTGGATCCACTCTTACTGGATCAGCTCTTAAATGGCTGCTAAGTCTTCCCCCTTACTCTATTACTTCATTTGCTAATTTAGTTAATTTATTCAATAACCAATTCTCTTGTAGTAGAAAATTTGAAAGATTAACTAGTGATTTATATCGGGTAACTCAAAGTCATAATGAATCATTAAGGGATTATATAACTAAATTCAGTAAAGAATCCTTGGACATTCCCAACTTGGATATGGCTACGGCTGTTGAAGCCTTCAAAATGGGACTGCTTAAGGATTCATTATTCTATAACGATCTTGTTATGACACCATGCAGAAATCTAGATGAAGTAAGAACTCGGGCACTCAGGTTCATCCGGCTAGAGGATGACAAGAGGATCCAGGAGAGACAAGTAGGATCCTCAAAACAGGAGAAGCAAGGATCCTCCTTCAAGAACAATAAATTCAAATCCTACCATAGAAATGACAACCAGAATGTGCATGCTGTTGACCAAGAAGAGGATGATGAAGATTATCCTCCGATCTCCGAATATTGTTTTTCCGTTGATAATCATGAACTAATCCTTGCAACGCAGAATCTAGGAGAAAAAGCTAGGTGGCCCAGGAAGAATGATAAACCATCCGGGACTAAAGACAAGTCAAAATGGTGTGCATACCATGAGGATTTCGGGCATCTAACTGAAGAATGCATAGCTTTAAGAAAAGAAATTGGATATCTATTAAGCAAGGGGCATCTAAAAGAATTGTTGGGAAGAAAAAAGCAAAGGACTCAGGATCCTGAAAGGATCCCTGAAAAGGCTCCAGCCCCTCCGGCAAATGCACAAGTGATCAACTTTATTTCCGGAGGATCAGACATCTGTGGTACATCCTTCTCGGCGGCCAAAAGGCATGCAAAGGAAGCAAAAATGGATAATGAAGAGAGACCTATTCGAACATCAAGTGTCTCAGAAGGAAAGACGATAACATTTGATGAGGATGATCGCATTAACATCCAGGATCCTCATCATGACAGTTTAGTTATTACTCTCTTTATCTCTAACCATTTTGTCCGCAGGATCCTTATCGACGGAGGAAGCTCAGTGAACATTATCCAGCTTGATGTTCTGAAGAAAATGGGTATCCCAGAATCAGACATCACACCAAGATCCTCCGTGCTTGTCGGATTCAGTGGAGAAACGAAGAAAACTCTGGGGGACATCAAACTCCCAATCTACGTGGAAGGATTACATAATTATCAAAAATTTTGTGTTATTGACTGTTTATCTTGTTGCAATGTTATCCTTGGCAGGCCCTGGATACATGATATGAAAGCAGTCCCATCCACCTATCATCAATGTGTGAAACTCCCTAGCCCATGGGGGATAATCAAGATCGACAGTGATCAGCAGGAGGCTAAGGATTGTTATACCTCATCCATGAAGCCAACCTCAAAGCCAAGGGAGCAATAGCAATTACAGTATCCTCCGAGGAATGTCTTGGAGGCAAGGGAACAAGATGTGGACGAAATCCTCTCGGATCCTAGTGATCCTGAATCAAAAATCTATATCGGATCAGGGATCCTTGGCAAGATGAAAGAAGACATGATATCCTTCCTCAAAAGAAGAAAATCTACCTTTGCTTGGAAACATGAAGACATGACAGGTATATCTAAGGATATTATCACTCACAAACTTGGCATTGACAGGTCTATCAAACCAATCCATCAAAAAAGGAGGAAGTTTGCACCAGAAAGGAATGCCATTATCCAAGAAGAAGTAGAGAGATTACTTCGAGCAGGTATGATCAGAGAGGTAAAATATCCAAAATGGTTAGCCAATGTGGTTGTTGTCCAAAAGAAGAACGGAAAGTGGAGGGTATGTGTCGATTTCACTGATCTGAATAAGGCATGTCCCAAGGATCCTTTCCCATTACCCCACATTGACTCCATGGTGGATGCAACGGCGGGGCATGAACTGTTGACCTTTATGGATGCATCATCTGGATTCCAACAAATTCAGATGGAGCCATCTGACCAAGAGGATACAGCCTTTATGACCCCAACCGGTTTGTATTGTTATATTGCCATGCCTTTTGGATTAAGAAATGCAGGTGCAACATATCAAAGGCTGGTGAATATGATGTTCAAAGATCAAATTGGACAAACTATGGAGGTATACATAGATGATATGGCAGTCAAGTCAAAGAAAGCTGAGGATCACCTAAGGGATTTGGAAGAAGCATTTGATATCCTCGATAATTATAACATGAAGCTTAATCCTTCAAAATGCCACTTTGGTGTTAAGGCAGGTAAATTCCTAGGATATATGGTAACTCAGAGGGGCATTGAAGCAAGTCCAGAGCAAATTAAAGCACTGGTGAATATCAAATCCCCTGCCAATGCTAAGGATGTGCAAAGGCTAACAGGCAGGATAGCAGCTTTAAACAGGTTCATATCAAAATCCTCAGAAAAATGTAAAGAATTTTACGATATCCTAAGGAAGAACAAGAAGTTTGAATGGACTGAGAAACATGAGAATGCTTTACAAGCCCTTAAAGAATATATGTCCTCAGCACCAGCATTAACAAAACCCGAAAAAGGAGATGTGTTATCCTTATATCTGGCGGTATCCTCAACCGCTGTAAGTGCTGTCCTTGTTAAGGATCACGAAGGTACACAATATCCTATCTACTATGTAAGTAAGAGTTTACTTGATGCCGAATCCAGGTACTCACACCTCGAAAAACTTATTCTTGCATTAATCATGGCATCAACTAAGTTAAGGCATTATTTTGAAACCCATACTATTGTTGTTAGAACTAATTTTCCAATCAAGAATGTCCTCAGGAAACCAGAGATGTCCGGAAGAATGGCTAAGTGGGCAGTAAAGCTTAGTGCCCATGATATAAGATACGAGCCTAGAACAGCAATCAAATCCCAAGCACTAGCTGACTTTGTGGCTGATTTCAGTAGTGATCTACAAAAGGAAGCAGAATTGGAAGTCCAGCAGCTGGATGAGACCAAGGATCCTTGGATACTACACACCGACGAATCCTCAAATGTCAAGGGCACAGGGCTCAGCATACTACTAAAATCGCCACAGGGGGACATAATACCCCACTCCATAGCCTGTGAGTTCCAAGCAACTAACAATGAGGCTGAATATGAAGCCTTAATTGCTGGCTTACAAATTGCTAAGGATATGGGGGTGAAGTATCTTAAAGTATATGTAGACTCATTATTGATCACCAATCACTTTAATGGATCCTATGCTGTTAAAGGTGAAAAACTAACCAAATATTTAGAGATAGTCAAGGAATTGGCACTCTCTTTTGTCTCTTTCAGCTTAACACAGGTACCAAGGGAGGAGAACACAGAAGCTGATGCATTGGCCAACCTAGGATCATCCTTGAAGATTCCAGAAGATATAAGTATCCCTATCATCCATATCCTGGCTCCTGCTATTGAAAATCAGGTGGCCATGGAAATAGAAGAGGATACTGCAATGATCCCTAGTGAAGAAGCTCAATCTTATTTAGGATCATGGATCTCACCAATCATGAGATACTTGCAACACGGGGAGATTCCGATGGGAGAAAATCCTAGAGCTTTCAGGATTAAGGTATCTCAATTCACAATTTTGAAAAATGTATTATATAAGCGATCTCTTGCAGGACCATATTTGAGATGTATCGAGGATCCTGAAATTGAAGAAGTGTTGAGAGACTTCCATGAAGGAGATTGTGGAAACCACACTGGGGGCAGAGCATTATTCTCAAGGATCCTTAGAACAGGATACTACTGGCCAACTATGAAAAGGGATGCTGTAGAATATGCTAAAAAGTGTGATCCTTGTCAAAGACACAGCAATATCCTCCATCAGCCAGCCGAATTGCTACATCCTATACCATCCTCTTGGCCATTCATGAGATGGGGGATGGATATAGTTGGCAAGCTCCCTAAAGCACCTGGTGGAAAAGTATTTATGCTTGCCATGACTGACTACTTCTCTAAGTGGATAGAAGCTGAAGCTTTTGCTCAAGTCAGAGAAAAGGAAGTTATATTCTTTATCAAAAGAAACATTATAACTAGATTTGGCATTCCCTCTGAAATTGTATGTGATAATGGTTCCCAATTCATTGGGAGCAGAACCACTAACTTTTGTGACAGTTGGGGAATTAAGATGATAACATCAACACCAGTTCATCCACAAGCCAATGGTCAAGCAGAATCATCCAACAAGACCATCATCAACAATCTGAAGAAGAAGCTAGGATCCAAGAAGGGGAAATGGGCAGAGGAGTTACCTTATGTGCTATGGGCTGATAGGACAACTCCCAAGAATGCCACTGGTCAAACACCTTTCTCTTTAGTATTTGGGGCAGAAGCAGTGATCCCAACAGAGATGGTGATCCCAACTGCTAGAACAAGTGCTCGTGATCCTGAAGAGAATGCTACAATCCTAGCTCAGGATTTGGATACTATTGAGGAAATCAGGGATCTGGCTAGGATAAGGATGGCAAGCTACCAACAAAGAATGGCTGGTGCTTACAACAAAAATGTTAGGATAAGGAAGTTCCAAGTCGGAGATATGGTGTTGAGAAAAGCATTCCAAAACACTATCAATCCTGCTGACGGGAAGTTAGCACCAAAGTGGGAAGGCCCTTACTTGATTGAAGCTGAAGCAGGAAAGGGGGCATACAGATTGCTAACCATGGAAGGAAATTTGTTACCAAGAGCCTGGAATGCTGTTCACTTAAAGAAATACTTTATGTGAACATGATCCTTCAAGCATATGATCCTTACATTGAAGTATCTTCGAAGGATCCAGGTGATGTCAGCGATCCTTACTCTGGTAATGTCCTTATCTTAAAACTATTACATTTCCTTACTTTTTACCTAAGGATAAGGGTCATGTATCCTTCATCCTCTTCTCACGAACCATTTGAGTTATGATAGTTCAGGTATCTTCAGCATATCGTCGAAGATCTTCAAAAGCAACGCAGATCCTTGGATTCAACCCCAGTTATCCTTGGGATTATCCCCAGTTTCCGCCAGCAGCGCACGATGATCCTGATATAGTTCACGTCTTTGGGACCAGTACCCACTTCCGGGGCTGACAACCTCATCGTACTGGCTATATCTAGGATCCTACGTATAATGGTAGACGTACCATACATCCGTTCCTAAGGTTTCTAACGTTTTCACGTTAGCTAAGGTTTTGACATTTTCATGTCACTAAGCTTGGATAGTTGCCAGTAAGGGCCATACTCCAGTTTACATACGATCCTTTGGGCTTGTCCCCAGTTATCCTTTAGGCTTGTCCCCAGTTATCCTTTGGGCTTGTCCCCAGTGATCCTTTGGGATCATCCCCAGTTACCCTTTGGGCACATCCCCAGCTACTAACTTATCTTTTACATTGGCTTAGTCCCAAGTTATGTTTCATTTTTCAGGTTTTCAAAGTTAAACACATAAGGATCCTTAATCCTTATTATCCATTAAAATCTCATCTACGGCTATCTTGATTAAAGGTTAGGATCCTAACTTGGATCCTCAGGTATGATCCTTGACTATTCTGATTATACTGAACAACCCTTACACTTTGACAACTAAACCTATGATCCTTGAAATTGATTGCTTCAAAAATCCTCAGTGTCAGGATATTTGATCTGGTATCATATCCTAAATTTATTAAACATGGTTTGCTCAAACTCTTGTTACTCTAACAAATATATTTCTAAAAACAACTGGAAAATAAGAGGATAAATAAAGGATAACAACACGAGATAAGCCAGAAAAATTAAAGTTATATTATTAACAAAAGGATCTTAAACCCTTTCAAAAAGTTGTCAAAATTGCCAACCCACATTTCTACCAGCAAAACGTGGCCCGTCCACATGGGTTGGCAAAGGGTGTCCATTGTCTATGCGGTCTTAGCAGGTGCAGGAAATTAAAGGCGGCAGGATCACAAAGGCTTCATCCCCCAAACAGAGGATCCCTCCACCATTTGCGATCCTACCTATTGTCCAAAGGATCCAGGATCCTTAACCCTAAAAACTATTGCTTAAGTACAGACCATAAATTGTTTCAAACATCAACAACCACAAAAAACCACTACCAAATTTTAAAAAAATTGGGCTCCGGCTATGTCTAGAAATTTCCATCATTGCCCAATCCTGCAGCTCAAACCTTCGCTGCACCTTCACCACCAGCTCCACTTGCTTCCCCCTGATCCTTACCAGCGTCACCACCTTCAAGCATAGGGATCTCCTCGGCCTCATCATCATCCTCCAACTCTGCCAGCCTTGCCTTCCAGCCTTCCACGTCCCATGTGCCTCTGTCGAAGGAAGGATCCTGAGCCTCCGCAGCCATCTGCAGTTGGATCTTATACATGGTTATCGCAGCAGAGACCTTAGCATCCTGGGTGATATCACGCTTCTCGTAGTCGAAGTGGATCAGTGCTTTGACAGCTTCATCATTGGTAGCCCGGAGCTCCTTCTCAAGATCAGCTATCTTGAGGTCCTTCAGCACACCCATCTGGTGAAGGTCGGCAATTTGGCGATCTTGATCTTCAACGTGGTTGACATAAGTCTCTATTTCGGTAAATTTCTTCAAGAAAAACAAGATATGACGTCAGATACGAGTGATCCTCAAACAGGCAGGATATACAGGCATGATATTCGAGCAGGATATTCAACAGGGGCAATGACCCTTACTTCATTAACGAAATCAAGAAACTGCTGGCGGAGCAGGGGAAATCCTTGAAGATCCTCAGGAGCCTTTCTCTTCTTTCCCTTACACCTAATAGGAGCTTTAGGGGCTGAAGCAGAGGGACTGGCAGCAGGAGCCTTCTTCCTTGCAGATTTAACGTTTGCAAGATCATCAATACCAAACTTGGAGGCAGACTTGACAGATTTCCCAGCGCCTACACAATCAAAATAAGATAAGTACTTTAATTAATTCAAAAAATCCTACATAGAACTACTTTTTAATGAGGATACTTACTTGACATTGTGGCAGATGCGGAGGATACTTCCTGTGAATCTTGAATGGCAACTTGAAAACTTCTTGTCTCCGGATCAAGCTTCTTGAAGGCCAAAAGCCTCTCTTTTGCCGCAGGTGTCAGCTTCAGATAAGAGATGGAGATAGCTGCACAATAAACAAATAACAAAGAAAGACATTAGTGATCCTCATCATAAGAGACAAGTCTGAAGGCGATCCTTCCAGGATCCTCTATCCTACCATGAGTAGCCCACTCCTTGGGCAGATCCTTCCCATTAGGGACGGTATCCCTCCTAACAAAGAAGAATCGTCGCTTCCAATTTGTATCATTCTTGGTGACCTTAAAAACAGGGTGATCCTCCCCGGCTTTCCGTTTCAGCAAGTATCGACAAGAACCAAACGTGGTAAGATCATATAGCTCAGCCAGCTCCGACATCCCTAAGTCAATCCCCTCCTGCTCGATGATCCTCTCAAGGGTATACAGAACCCTCCAGATCATTGGCATGGCTTGGATATAAGACATGCCGGTCAGGGAAAAGAAGGATTGGGTGAAAGCTGGAAAAGGATACGAATATCCTATGGTAAACGGAGTTGCAGGAAAGGCCACCCAGGTGTCGGAAACAAAATCGCTCAAAGCGGTGGAAGTGAATGACTTGAAGATAGCATCCGCCGGAAAACAGTGACGGATCCTATCAACATGAGCATCGGTGAAGCAGCACCTCTCAGTAGGAGAGTCTTTAATGATCCCTTGGCTTTTAAGGGGACTGCTCTTCTTGTGATCCTTGTGAGGGGAATTTCAGAGCAACATACTCATGGCAGAATAAAAACAGGGAGCAGAAAAGAAGAGCAAAGGAAGAAAGAGAAGAGAAGAGAATACCTGATCGGTCTTCGGCAGAGATTATAAAGGGAGAATATCTTAAATTTAAATGCAGATTGATCCTAACCCTATCTCCTATTTATAATCATGATTTGCAGGGATGTCACTTCAATGACGTAAAGGTTGCAACGGCTAGTCCGGATATAACGGCTAGTTATCCGAGTCGCCCGTTGCAGATAAGATCAAAGCAAAATATAACTCGTTAATTTACAATAAACTCCTTATATTTTGGGGGCAATTGTTAGGGCTGGATTTTTATGATATATGATCCTTACATGTGATCCTAACCAGTGATCCTTGTTTCTTTAGCAGATAGTGATCCTCAGCAGGACTTCAGGATCAGGATCATGGACTATTATAGGATCCTCATGCTAACAGTTACCTTCATTGAATTAAATGTTATTTTTGCAGGAACATCTAGCAGGATCCGCTCTTAGCATCACAATCAAAGGACGCGTCTTTACAATTATAGCATGTGCTTAATCGGAGAAGGACGTTGCAAAGGATATGGAAACTTGGCATGATTTAAGGGCAACAATTTAGGCTAGATTTACTTTTATTTCTAAAGGGGTAATGAGCTGATTATTAGTCTTTTTACCTAAAATAGGTCACCTACACTTGTAAATATAACACTCTTCCCCATTCGGAAGAACACACAACACAATTCTCACACGCTTAGACACACATTACGATAGTGATCCTTGTACTCAGCTCATTATCATCCAAAGTTGTAACCATATTTTGATATATTGAAGTTGGTGATCGGTAGTTGCCATCACCCGAGGTTTTTTATGCCGGAGATCATACATTGATCAAGGGCTTTTTCCTCGTATAAATCATTGTGTCTTTGCATATTTCATACTAAAGTGATCCTTTACTTTCTCAATTAACCAAGCATCATTCCCCATTTACTTAGAGTTTGGTTGCATTATCCTTGCGTGATTTTTGACCAAAACACTATCGAGGACATCCAACTGGATTATGTTCACTGAGCTTTTCCCATCAATGAGAATCCTGCGAACAAAATGGTTAGATATAAATAATGTAATAACTACACCGTCGTGATGAGGATCCTAAATCTCCGCACAGTTATCCTCATCATGTGATATCACTTTCTTCTGGGTAAGGATGGAGGTCCGAACAGGTTTGCCCCCATTCTCCATCTTTGTTTCCTTTGCACGTCTCTTAGCTGCTGAGAACCTCCGGAGATGAAATGGATGATTCAAGCATCGGATGGTGGAGGAGGAGCTTTTTCAGGAATTTTCTCAGGATACTTGATCCTTGACTTTTTCCTTCCAAGCAATTCCTTCAAGTATCCTTTGCTCTAAAGATAACCTATATCCTTCCTAAATGCTATGCACTCATCTATGAGATGACTAGAATACCCATGGTAAGCACACCATTTCGATTCGTCTTCGGTGGCAGACGGTTTGTCATTCTTCCTTGGCCACCTAACCTTGTCACCTAAACTCTGGAAGGAGGAACCTTGAACCTGCGAGGATCCTTGAACCTGCGAGGATCCTTGAACCTGCGAGGATCCTTGAACCTGAGAGGATCCTTGAACCTGCGAGGACCCTTGAATCTGAGACATTGCCGATGATCCAAAACGTATTCCTGTTGATCCACCCTGGTATTGGACATGTGGAGCTGCAAAGTTCTGGGAAGTTATGACCGGAGTGTCGAAATTCAGCGACCACGACATCAAAGAGGAGTGATCCTCTGCTGATTTTATCAATTTCGCGAAGGATCCTGCCATTAGTTTTGACCTGCTGCATGTGATCCTTCATCTACACAATCAAAGCATAAAAATCGCTGTTAGTAAGTGTAGAGGAAGAAACAACAGTTGGTTTTGTGAAAACGGGGGTTGTCTTTTTCGAAGAATTCTCAGCATTTTTCTGGAATGCAATGGGGAGATGATGCAAAGGTGGAATGCCCTGTGAAAAAGTGACCGCCGACATAGAGCTTGGAGTGTTCTTCGCTGGAGAAGCCATGTGGTTGAAGGTAATGAACCGAAATAAATGAAATGAACAAAATTTCTCAGAATTGAAGCACCAATTGCCCCACGGTGGGCGCCAAACTGTTTTGGTCAAAAATCACACAAGGATAATGCAACCAAACTCTAAGTAAATGGGGAATGATGCTTGGTTTATTGAAAAAGTAAAGGATCACTTCAGTATGAAATATGCAAAGACACAATGATTTATACGAGGAAAAAGCCCTTGATCAATGTATGATCTCCGGCATAAAAAACCTCGGGTGATGGCAACTACCGATCACCAAACTTTAATATAAGAAAAATGGTTACAACTTCGGATGATAATGAGCTGAGTACAAGGATCACTATCGTAATGTGTGTCTAAGCGTGTGAGAATTGTGTTGTGTGTCTTCCGAATGGGGAAGAGTGTTATATATACAAGTGTGAGTGACCTATTTTAGGTAAAAAGACTAATAATCAGCTCATTACCCCTTTAGAAATAAAAGTAAATCTAGCCTAAATTGTTGCCCTTAAATCATGCCAAGTTTCCATATCCTTTGCAACGTTCATCTCTGATTGAGCGTGTGCCAAAATTGTAAAGACGCGTCCCTTGATTGTGATGCTAAGAGCAGATCCTGCTAGTCATTCCTGCAAAACAACATTAAAGTTAATGAAAGCAACTGTTAGCATGAGGATCCTATGATGGTCCGTGATCCTGATCCTGGAACTCTGCTGAGGATCACTATCTGCCAAAGAAACAAGGATCACTGGTTAGGATCACATGTAAGGATCATGTATTATAAAAATCTAGCCCTAACAGGTATGATCAGAGAGGTAAAATATCTAAAATGGTTAGCCAATGTGGTCGTTGTCTAAAAGAAAAACGGAAAGTGGAGGGTATGTGTCGATTTCACTGATCTGAATAAGGCATGTCCCAAGGATCCTTTCCCATTACCCCACACTGACTCCATGGTGGATGCAACGGCGGGGCATGAACTGTTAACTTTTATGGATGCATCATCTGGATTCCAACAAATTCAGATGGAGCCATCTGACCAAGAGGATACGGCTTTTATGACCCCAACCGGTTTATATTGTTATATTGCCATGCCTTTTGGATTAAGAAATGCAGGTGCAACATATCAAAGGCTGGTGAATATGATGTTCAAAGATCAAATTGGACAGACTATGGAAGTGTACATAGATGATATGGTAGTAAAGTCAAAGAAAGCTGAGGATCACCTAAGGGACTTGGAGGAAGCATTTGATATCCTTGATAATTATAACATGAAGCTTAATCCTTCAAAATGTCACTTTGGTGTTAAAGCAGGTAAATTTCTAGGATATATGGTAACTCATAGGGGCATTGAAGCAAGCCCGAAACAAATTAAAGCGTTGGTGAATATCAAATCCCCTGCCAATGCTAAGGATGTGCAAAGGCTAACAGGCAGGATAGCATCTCTAAAAAGGTTCATATCAAAATCCTCAGAAAGATGTAAAGAATTTTATGATATCCTAAGAAAAAACAAGAAATTTGAGTGGACTGAAAAGCACGAGAATGCTTTACAAGCCCTCAAAGAGTATATGTCCTCAGCTCCAGCATTAATGACACCCGGAAAAGGAGATGTGTTATCCTTATACCTGGCGGTATCCTCAACAGCTGTAAGTGCAGTCCTTGTTAAGGATCATGAAGGTACACAATATCCTATCTATTATTTAAGTAAGAGTTTACTTGATGCTGAATCCAGGTACTCACACCTTGAAAAACTTATTCTTGCATTAATTATGGCATCTACTAAGCTAAGACATAATTTTGAAACCCATACTATTGTTGTTAGAACTAATTTTCCAATCAAGAATGTCCTCAGGAAACCAGAGATGTCCGGAAGGATGGCTAAGTGGGCAGTAAAGCTTAGTGCCCACGATATAAGATACGAGCCTAGAACAGCCATCAAATCTCAAGCATTAGCAGACTTTGTGGCTGATTTCAGTAGTGATCTACAAAAGGAAGCTGAATTGGAGGTCCAGCAGCTGGATAAGACCAAGGATCCTTGGATACTACACACTGATGGATTCTCAAATCTCAAAGGCACAGGGCTCGGCATACTACTAAAATCGCCACAAGGGGACATAATACCCCACTCCATAGCCTGTGAATTCCAAGCAACTAACAATGAGGCTGAATATGAAGCCTTAATTGCTGGTTTGCAAATTGCTAAGCATATGGGGGTCAGGTATCTTGAAGTATACGTAGACTCATTGCTGATCACTAATCACTTTAATGGATCTTACGTTGTTAAAGGTGAAAAACTAACCAAATATTTAGAGATAGTCAAAGAATTGGCACTCTCCTTTGTTTCTTTCAGTTTAACACAGGTACCAAGGGAGGAAAATACAGAAGCTGATGCATTGGCCAATCTAGGATCATCTTTGAAGATCCCAGAGGATATAAGTATCCCCATCATCCATATCCTGGCTCCTGCTATTGAGAATCAGGTGGCCATGGAAATAGAAGAGGATACTGCAATGATCCCTAGTGAGGAAACTCAATCTTATTCAGGATCATGGATCTCACCAATCATGAGACACTTACAACACGGGGAGATTCCTATGGGTGAAAATCCTAGGGCTTTCAGGATTAAGGTATCTCAATTCACAATTTTGAATAATGTGCTATATAAGCGATCTCTCGCAGGACCATATTTAAGATGTATCGAGGATCCTGAAATTCAAGAAGTATTAAAAGACTTCCATGAAGGAGATTGTGGAAACCACACTGGGGGCAGGGCATTGTTCTCAAGGATCCTTAGGACAGGATACTACTGGCCAACTATGAAGAGGGATGCTGTGGAGTATGCTAAGAAGTGTGATCCTTGTCAAAGACACAGCAATATCCTTCATCAGCCGGCTGAATTTCTACATCCTATACCATCCTCTTGGCCATTCATGAGATGGGGAATGGATATAGTTGGCAAGCTCCCTAAAGCACCTGGTGGAAAAGTATTTATGCTTGCCATGACTGACTACTTCTCCAAGTGGATAGAGGCTAAAGCTTTTGCCCAAGTCAGAGAGAAGGAAGTTATATCCTTTATTAAAAGAAACATTATAACTAGATTTGGCATCCCTTCTGAAATTGTATGTGATAATGGTTCCCAATTTATTGGGAGCAGGACTACTAACTTTAGTGACAGTTGGGGGATTAAGATGATAACATCAACACCAGTCCACCCACAAGCCAATGGCCAAGCAGAATCATCCAACAAGATCATCATCAACAATCTGAAGAAGAAACTTGGATCCAAGAAGGGGAAATGGGCAGAAGAATTGCCTTATGTGCTTTGGGTTGATAGGACAACTCCTAAGAATGCTACTGGTCAAACACCCTTCTCTTTTGTGTTTGGGGCAGAAGCAGTGATCCCAACAGAAATGGTGGTTCCAACTGCTAGAACAAGTACCCGTGATCCTGAAGAGAATGCTGCAAACTTGGCTCAGGATTTGGATACTATTGAAGAAATCAGGGATCTGGCTAGGATAAGGATGGCTAGCTACCAACAAAGAATGGCTAGTGCTTACAACAAAAATGTCAGAATAAGGAAATTCCAAGTGGGGAATATGGTATTGAGAAAAGCATTCCAAAATACCATCAATCCTGCTGACGGGAAGTTAGCACCAAAGTGGGAAGGCCCTTACTTGATTGAAGCTGAAGCAGGAAAAGGGGCATATAGATTGCTAACCATGGAAGGAAATTTGTTACCTAGAGCCTGGAATGCTGTTCACTTAAAGAAATATTTCATGTGAACAGAATCCTCCTAGCACATATGATCCTTACATTGAAAGCATCCTCGAAGGATCCCAGCGATGTCAATGATCTTTACCCTGGTAAAATACTGATCCTAAACTATTTCATTTTCTTATTTTTACCTAAGGATAAGGATCATGCATCCTTCATCCTCTTCTCACGAGAATTTAAGTTCTGATAGTCCAGGTATCCTCAGCATATCATTAAGAATCTTCAAAAGCATCTCAGATCCTTGGGTTCAACCCCAGTTATCTTTGGGCTTGTCCCCAGTTTCTGCCTGTAGCGCACGATGATCCTGGTATAGTTCACGTCTTTGGGACCAGTACCCACTTTCGGGGCTGACAACCTCATCGTACTGGCTATACCTAGGATCCTACGTGTAATGGTAGACGTACCATACATCCGTTCATATGGTTTCTAACGTTTTCACGTTAGCTAAGGTTTTGGCATTTTCATGTCACTAAGTTTGGATAGTCGCCAGTGAGGGCCATACTCCAGTTTACATACGATCCTTGGGCTTGTCCCCAGTTATCCTTTGGGCTTGTCCCCAGTGATACTTTGGGCTTGTCCCCAGTTATCCTTTGGGCTTGTCCCCAGTGATCCTTTGGGCTTGTCCCCAGTTATCCTTTGGGCATGTCCCCAGTTACTAACTTATCCCTTATATTGGCTTAGTCCCAAGTTATATCCGATTTTTTCAGGTTTTCGAAGTTAAACAATTAAGGATCCTTAATCCTTATTATTCATTAAAGTTTTTACTTATGGTTATCCTGATTAAAGGTTACGATCCTAACTTGGATCCTCAGGTATGATCCTTAACTATTTTTAATTTCATTATTCATTTGAATAACCCTTAGACCTTAACAACTGAACCTATGATCCTTAGAATAAGCTACTTTGAAAATTTTCGATTATCTGATATTTGATCCAGGATCATATCCTAAATCTCTTAAACATAATTTGCTCAAACAAACATGTATCAAAACAATTGGAAATAAAAAGTATAACAACACGAGATAAGCCAAAAAGATTAGAGTTATTTTATTAACAAAGGATTTTAAACCCTTCAAAGTTGTCAAAATTGCCAACCCACGTTTCTGCCAGCAAAACGTGGCCCGTCCACATGGGTTGGCAAAGGGTGTCCATTGTTTGTGCGGTCAAAGCATGCAGGTAAATAAAAGCGGCAGGATCACAAAGGCTTCATCCCCCAAACAGAGGATCCCTCCACCGTTTGCAATCCTACCTATTGTCTGAAGGATCCTGGATCCTTAATCCTAAAACTATTGTTCAAGTTACAGACCATCAAATTGTTCGAAACAAACTACCATCAAACAAAAAAAAATTGGGCTCCGGCTATGTCTAGAAATTTCCATCATTGCCCAATCCTGCAGCTCAATCCTTGGCTGCACCACCACCATCAGCTCCACTTGCTTCTCCACCATGATCCTTGCCAGCATCACCACCTTCTAGCATTAGGATCTCCTCAGCCTCCTCATCATCCTCCAACTCTGCCAGCCTTGCCTTCCAGCCTTCCACGTCCCATGTGCTCTTGTCGAAGGAAGGATCCTGAGCCTCCGTAGCCATCTGCAGCTGGATCTTGTACATGGTTATCGCAGCAGAAACCTTGGCATCCTGAGTGATACCATGCTTCTCATAATCAAAGTTGATCAGCGCTTTGACGGCTTCATCCTTGGTAAGCCGGAGCTCCTTCTCAAGATCAGCTATCTTGAGATCCTTCAGCACACCCATTTGTTGGAGATCGGCGATTTGGCGGTCCTGATCCTCAACGTGGCCAACATAAGTTTCAATCTCAGCAAATTTCTGCAAAAAAAGGAGAAAGGGTAAGTTTAGGGTCAGGTGATCCTTAAACAAGCAGGGGCAGTGATCCTTACCTCGTTGAAGTAATCAAGAAACTGTTGGCGGAGCAGGGGGAATCCTTGAAGATCCTCAGAGGCCTTTCTCTTCTTGCCTCCCTTGCCTCTCACAGGTGCCTTGGGGACAGAGGTACTCGGGCTGGCAGGATTCTTCTTCCTTGCAGATTTGACATTAGCAAGATCATCAATGCCAAACTTGGAGGCAGATTTAGCAGATTTTCCAGCACCTACACAACCAAAATCAGATAAGTATTCTAACTAATTTAAAAAATCCTACATGAAACTACTTTTTAATCAGGATACTTACTTGACATTGTGGCAGATGCGGAGGATACTTCCTGAGAATCTTGGGTGGCAACTTGAAAAGTTCTTGTCTCCGGATCAAGCTTCTTGAAGGCCAAAAGCCACTCTTTTGCAGCAGGTGTCAACTTCAGATGAGAGATGGAGATAGCTGCACAATAAACAGAAAACAAAGAAAATATTAGCGATCCTCATCCTAAGGAACAAATCTGATGGTGATCCTTCCAGGATCCTCTATCCTACCATGAGTAGCCCACTCCTTGGGCAGATCCTTTCCATCAGGGATGGTATCCCTCCTAACAAAGAAGAACCGTCGCTTCCAATTCGTGTCATTCTTGGTGACCTTGAGAACAGGGTGATCCTCTCCGGCTTTCCGTTTAAACAAATATCGACAGGATCCAAACATTGTGAGATCATACATCTCAGCCAGCTCCGCCATTCCTAAATCAATCCCTTCCTGCTCAATGATCCTTTCAAGGGTATATAAAACCCTCCAGATCATTGGCATGGCCTGGATGTAGGAGATGCCGGTGAGGGAAAAGAAGGACTGGGTGAATTGAGGGAAAGGATATGAATACCCTATCAGGAACGGAGTAACAGGAAAGGCTACCCAAGTATCAGAGATAATGTCACTCAAAGCAGTGGTAGTGAAGGACTTGAAGATGGTGTTCGCCGGAAAACAGTGACGGATTCTATCAACCTGAGGATCAATAAAACAGCACCTCTCGGTGGGAGAGTCTTTGATGATCCCTTGACCTTTCAAGGGGCTGTTCTTCTTAGGATCCTTGTGAGGGGAATTCCGGAGCAACATATTTGCAGAAGAATGGAAAGAGACAGAGAAACAGAGTAAGAGAAGGAAGAAAAGAGGAGAATACCTGATCGATCTTCGGACGAGATTATAAAGGGAGCTTCTCTTGAATTTAAATGCAAATTGATCCTATCTCTATCTCCTATTTATAATGATGATCTGCAGGGCTGTCACTTCTGTGACGTAAGAATTGCAACGGCTAGTTCGACTTTAACGGCTAGTTATCCGATTAACTTGTTGCGGATAAGATCAAGCAAAATATAACTCATTTATTTACAATATTACTGTTAGGGCTGGATTTTTTACAATACATGATCCTCACATGTGATCCTAACCAGTGATCCTTGTATCTTTGGCAGATAGTGATCCTCAGCAGAGTTCCAGGATCAGGATCACGGACCATCATAGGATCCTCTTGCTAACAGTTGCTTTCGGTGAATTTAATGTTGTTTTGCAGGACATCTAGCAGGATCCGCTCTTAAGCATCACAATTAAAGGACACGTCTTTACAACTATGGCATGTGCTTAATCGGAGATGGACGTTGTGAAGGATATCGAAACTTGGCATGATTTAAGGGCGATAATTTAGGCTAGATTTACTTTTATTTCTAAAGGGGTAATGAGCTGATTATTAGTCTTTTTACCTAAAATAGGTCACCTACACTTGTATATATAACACTCTTCCTCATTCGGAAGAACACACGACACAACTCTCACACGCTTAGACACTCGAAAACTATAGTGATCCTTGTACTCAGCTCATTATCATCCAAAGTTGTAACTATTTTTCTTATATTGAAGTTCGGTGATCGGTAGTTGCCATCACCCGAGGTTTTTTATGCCGGAGATCATACATTGATCAAGGGCTTTTTCCTCATATAAATCATTGTGTCTTTGCATATTTCACATTGAAGTGATCCTTTACTTTTTCTACAAACCAAGCATCATACCCCATTTACATAAAGTTTGGTTGCATTATCCTTGTGTGATTTTTGACCAAAACAGTTTGGCGCCCACCTTGGGGCAATTGGTGCTTCATTCATAAGAAAACCTTTTGTTCGAAATCATTTCAAAGAATTACATGGCTTCATCATTGAAAAACATGTCCACGGCAATGTCTGCAGTTACCTCATCTCAGAACACTCTGCCTCCTCCACCGGCAGGATCCCAGAAGAATGCTGAGAAGAGACAAACTCCTACTAACTCTAAAACTCCATCTCCTTCTGCTATGAATTCTTATATTCCCAGTACTAGTGACGTATTTACTTTGATTTTGCAGATGAAGGATCGTATGCAGCGGCAGGATGAAACTAATGAAAGGATCCTCAGGGAAATTGGAGATCTCAAAAGACAAAAGAAAATGGCAGAGGATCATTCCCCACTGATGCCCAAATCCTTGAGCTTTGATACTCCAATGATCACTTCTCAGCCATCGGGAATTCCAGACGTGCAAATTATGGGAGAATCAAGAGGATTGCACCTCGGATCAACAGCAATGACTCAGGCATCAGGCTCACACTTTCAGCCGGCAGGATCCTATCCCCAGCATATGGGATCCTTCATGAATTCGGGAGCTTATCCGGGAGCACAGCAGTTTCAAGGATCCTACTTTATTCCAGGATCATCCCAGGGTCAAGGATCCTCCTTCGTTCCAGGATCATCCCAGGTTCAAGGATCCTCCTTCGTTCCAGGATCATCCCAGGTTCAAGGATCCTCCTTCGTTCCAGGATCATCCCAGATACCAGGATCCTTCCAAATACCAGGATCCTTCCAGATGCCAGGATCCCTAAAAAGTTTGCAAACAGGAAGTCTAGATGTCCGTCAAGGGGACTTCATTCCAATGCAAACCATTGCTTCCACTGGTCCCTCCGTCATCCCCGAATCCCAGCAATATGGATTCACTAACTTGAACTCAATGGGAGGTAACACTATATAATTATCTTACCACTAACCATGGGTTCATGCAGGATACAGGTGTCAATCATGCTATGGCCAGGGAATTGCAGAAGCTAAAAGATATGATCTCAAGTGTTCCAGGGGTAGTCAAGCCTATCCCAGAGATTGCAGATGGAAGCCACAAGATATCTCGCTTTGCACCACCAATTTGTGATGCAGAGGAATCTAGATGAAGTAAGAACTCGGGCACTCAGGTTCATCCGGCTAGAGGATGACAAGAGGATCCAGGAGAGACAAGTAGGATCCTCAAAACAGGAGAAGCAAGGATCCTCCTTCAAGAACAACAAATTCAAATCCTACCATAGAAATGAGAACCAGAATGTGCATGTTGTTGACCAAGAAGAGGATGATGAAGATTATCCTCCAATCTCAGAATATTGTTTTTCCGTTGATAATCATGAACTAATCCTTGCAATGCAGAATCTAGGTGAAAAAGCTAGGTGGCCCAGGAAGAATGATAAACCATCCGGGACTAAAGACAAGTCAAAATGGTGTGCATACCATGAGGATTTCGGGCACCTAACTGAAGAATGCATAGCTTTAAGAAAAGAGATTGGATATCTGTTAAGCAAGGGGCACCTAAAAGAACTGTTGGGAAGAAAAAAGCAAAGGACTCAGGATCCTGAAAGGATCCCTAAAAAGGCTCCAGCATCTCCGGCAAATGCACAAGTGATCAACTTTATTTCCGGAGGATCAGACATCTGTGGTACATCCTTCTCGGCGGCCAAAAGGCATGCAAAGGAGTCAAAAATGGATAATGGAGAAAGACCTATTAGAACATCAAGTGTCTCAGAGGGGAAGATGATAACGTTCGATGAGGATGATCGCATTAACATTCAGGATCCTCATCATGATAGTTTGGTTATCACTCTCTTTATCTCTAACCATTTTGTCCGCAGGATCCTTACGATGGAGGAAGCTCAGTGAACATTATCCAGCTTGATGTTCTAAAGAAAATGGGTATTCCAGAATCAGACATCACACCAAGATCCTCCGTGCTTGTAGGATTCAGTGGAGAAACGAAGAAAACTCTGGGGGACATCAAACTCCTAATCTACGTGGAAGGATTACATAATTATCAAAAATTTTGTGTTATTGACTGTTTATCTTGTTGCAATGTTATCCTTGGCAGGCCCTGGATACATGATATGAAAGCAGTCCCATCCACCTACCATCAATGTGTGAAGCTCCCTAGCCCATGGGGAATAATCAAGATCGACAGTGATCAGCAGGAGGCTAAGGATTGTTATACCTCATCCATGAAGCCAACCTCGAAGCCAAGGGAGCAATAGCAATTACAGTATCCTCCGAGGAATGTCTTGGAGGCAAGGGAACAAGATGTGGACGAAATCCTCTTGGATCCTAGTGATCCTGAATCAAAAATCTATATCGGATCAGGGATCCTTGGCAAGATGAAAGAAGACCTAATATCCTTCCTCAAAAGAAGAAAATCTACCTTTTCTTGGAAACATGAAGATATGACAGGTATATCTAAGGATATTTTTACTCACAAACTTGGCATTGACAGGTCTATCAAACCAATCCATCAAAAAAGGAGGAAGTTTGCACCAGAAAGGAATGCCATTATCCAAGAAGAAGTAGAGAGACTACTTCGAGCAGGTATTGTTAGGGCTGGATTTAATTGTAGGTGATCCTTACACATGATCCTAAGCAGTGATCCTTGTTTCTTTGGCAGACAGTGATCCTCAGCAGAACTTCAGGATCAGGATCATGGGACATTATGGTGATCCTCATGCTAACGGCCACTTCCGCTCAATACAATATTGTTTTGCAGGAACATCTAGCAGGATATGCTCTAGGTATCATGATCCAGGGACGCGTCTTCACAATTATGGCAAGAGCTTAATTGAAGATAGACGTTGCACAAGATATGGAAACATGGCTTGATCCATGGGCAGCAATTTAGGCTAGATTGTCTTTATTTCTAAAGGGGTAATGAGCTGATAATTAGTTATTTTACCTAAAATAGGTCACCTACACATGTATAAATACCACTCTTCTTCATTCGGAAGAACACACACGACATACGACACAACTCTCGAACACTTAGACACTCAGTGATCCTTGTACTCAGCTCATTATCATCCAAAGTTGTAATCATATTTTTGTTATATTAAAGTTGGTGATCGGTAGTTGCCATCACCCGAGGTTTTTTATGCCGGAGATCATTCATTGATCAAGGGCTTTTTCCTCGTATAAATCATCGTGTCTTTGCATCTTTATCACAGAAGTGATCCTTTACTTTCATAATTAACCAAGCATCATACCCCGTTTTCATAAAGTTTGGTTACATTATCCTTGTGTGATTTTTGACCAAAACAGTTTGGCGCCCACCGTGGGGCAATTGGTGCTTCATTCATAAGAAATTCTTTTGTTCGAAATCATTTCAAAGAATTACATGGCTTCATCATTAAAGAACACGTCCACGGCGATGTCTGCGGTCACCTCATCACAGACCACCTTGCCTCCTCCACCGGCAGGATCTCAGAAAAATACTGAGAAGAGATCAACTCCCACTTTCTCTAAGCCTCTATCTTCTTCTGCTATAAATTCTTCTATTCCCAGTACTAGTGATGTATTTGCTTTAATTTTGCAGATGAAGGATCGTATGCAGCGGCAAGATGAAACTAACGAAAGGATCCTCAGGGAAATTGGAGATCTCAAAAGACAAAAGAAAGCGGCAGAGGATCATTCTCCACTGATGCCCAAATCCTTGAGCTTTGATACTCCAATGATCACTTCCCAGCCATCAGGGATTCCGGACGTGCAAATCATAGGGGAGTCAAGAGGATCACATCTCAACTCGGCAGCAATGACTCAGACATCAGACTCACATTTCCAGCCAATAGGATCCTATCCTCAATACATGGGACCCTTCATGAATCCGGGAGCCTATCCAGGGGCACAGCAGTTTCAAGGATCCTACTTTGTTCCAGGATCATTCCAGGGCCAAGGATCCTCCTGTGTTCCAGGATCATCCCAGGTTCACGGATCACCCTTCGTTCCAGGATCATCCCAGATACCAGGATCCTTACAGATGCCAGGATCCCTAAAAAGTTTGCAAACAGGAAGTCTAGATGTCCATCAAGGGGACTTCATTCCAATGCAGACCATTGCTTCCACTGGTCCCTCCGTTGTTCCAGAATCCCAGCAATATGGATTCCCTAACTTGAACCCAATGGGAGGTAACACTTTAAATAATTATCCTACCACTAACCATGGATTCATGCAGGATACAGGTACCAATCATGCTATGGCCAGGGAGTTACAGAAGCTAAGAGATATGATCTCAAGTGTTCCAGGGGTAGTCAAGCCTATCCCGGAGATTGCAGATGGAAGCCACAAGGTATCTCGCTTTGCACCACCAATTTGTGATGCAGAGGTACCCAAAAGGTTCCATATCCCAACTATGAAGCTGTATGATGGCACAACGGATCCAGAGGAGCATATAGCACAATACAGGGAGAGGATGGAGATCAATCCTATCCCAGAAAAATTGAAGGAAGCATGCCTATGTAAAGGATTTGGATCCACTCTTACTGGATCAGCTCTTAAGTGGCTGCTAAGTCTTCCCCCTTACTCTATTACTTCATTTGCCAATTTAGTTAATTTATTCAATAACCAATTTTCTTGTAGTAGAAAATTTGAAAAATTAACTAGTGATTTGTACAGGATAACTCAAAATCATAATGAATCATTAAGAGATTATATAACTAAATTTAGTAATGAATCCTTGGACATTCCCAACTTGGATATGGCTACGGCTATTGAAGCCTTCAAAATGGGACTGCTTAAGGATTCATTATTCTATGATGATCTTGTTATGACACCATGCAGGAATTTAGATGAAGTAAGAACTCGAGCACTCAGGTTCATCCGGCTAGAGGATGACAAGAGGATCCAGGAAAGACAAGTAGGATCCTCAAAACAAGATAAGCAAGGATCCTCCTTCAAAAGCAACAAGTTCAAATCCTACCATAGAAACGAGAACAAGAATGTGCATGCTGTTGACCAAGAAGAGGATGATGAAGAATATCCTCCAATCTCAGAATATTGTTTTTCCGTTGATAATCATGAACTAATCCTTGCAATGCAGAATCTAGGTGAAAAGGCTAGGTGGCCCAGGAAGAATGATAAACCATCCGGGACTAAAGACAAATCCAAATGGTGTGCATACCATGAGGATTTCGGGCATCTAACTGAAGATTGCATAGCCTTAAGAAAAGAAATTGGATACCTGCTAAGCAAGGGGCATCTAAAAGAATTGTTGGGGAGAAAAAAGCAAAGGACCCAGGATCCTGAAAGGATCCCTGAAAAGGCTCCAGCACCTCCGGCAAACGCACAAGTGATTAACTTTATATCCGGAGGATCAGACATTTGTGGTACATCCTTTTCAGCGGCCAAAAGACATGCAAAAGAATCAAAAATGGATAATGGAGAGAGGCCTATTAGAACCTCAAGTGTCTCAGAAGGGAAGATGATAACATTTGATGAGGATGATCGCATTAACATTCAGGATCCTCACCATGATAGTTTAGTTATCACTCTCTTTATCTCTAACCATTTTGTCCGCAGGATCCTTATTGACGGAGGGAGCTCAGTGAACATTATCCAGCTTGATGTCTTAAAGAAGATGGGAATCCCAGAATCAGACATCACACCAAGATCCTCCGTGCTTGTAGGATTCAGTGGGGAGACGAAGAAAACTCTGGGGGACATCAAACTCCCAATCTACGTGGAAGGATTACATAATTACCAAAAATTTTGTGTTATTGACTGTTTATCTTGTTGCAACGTTATCCTTGGCAGGCCTTGGATACATGATATGAAAGCAGTCCCATCTACCTACCATCAATGTGTGAAGCTCCCTAGCCCATGGGGAATAATCAAGATCGATAGTGATCAGCAAGAGGCTAAGGATTGCTATACCTCATCCATGAAGCCAACCTCGAAGCCAAGGGAGCAATAGCAATTACAGTATCCTCCGAGGAATGTCTTGGAGGCAAGGGAACAAGATGTGGACGAAATCCTCTTGGATCCTAGTGATCCTGAATCGAAAATCTATATCGGATTAGGGATCCTTGGCAAGATGAAAGAAGACTTAATATCCTTCCTCAAAAGAAGAAAATCTACCTTTGCTTGGAAACATGAAGATATGACAGGTATATCTAAGGATATTATTACTCACAAACTTGGCATTGACAGGTCTATCAAACCGATCCATCAAAAAAGAAGGAAGTTTGCACCGGAAAGGAATGCCATTATCCAAGAAGAAGTAGAGAGACTACTTCGAGCAGGTATGATCAGAGAGGTAAAATATCCAAAATGGTTAGCCAATGTGGTCGTTGTCCAAAAGAAAAATGGAAAGTGGAGGGTATGTGTCGACTTCACTGATCTGAATAAGGCATGTCCCAAGGATCCTTTCCCATTACCCCACATTGACTCCATGGTGGATGCAACAGCGGGGCATGAACTGTTAACCTTTATGGATGCATCATCTGGGTTCCAACAAATCCAGATGGAACCATCTGACCAAGAGGATACAGCCTTTATGACCCCAACCGGTTTATATTGTTACATCGCCATGCCTTTTGGACTAAGAAATGCAGGTGCAACATATCAAAGGCTGGTAAATATGATGTTCAAAGATCAAATTGGAAAAACTATGGAGGTGTACATAGATGATATGGTGGTCAAGTCAAAGAAAGCTGAGGATCACCTAAGGGACTTAGAAGAAGCATTCGATATCCTTGATCATTACAACATGAAACTTAATCCTTCAAAATGCCATTTTGGTGTTAAGGCAGGAAAGTTCTTAGGATACATGGTAACCCAGAGGGGCATTGAAGCAAGCCCGGAACAAATCAAAGCATTAATAAATATCAAATCTCCTGCCAATGCCAAGGATGTTCAAAGACTGACAGGCAGGATAGCAGCTTTGAACAGGTTCATATCGAAATCCTCAGAGAAATGCAGAGAATTTTACGATATCCTAAGGAAGAATAAGAAGTTTGAATGGACTGAGAAGCATGAGAATGCTTTACAAGCCCTAAAAGAGTATATGTCCTCAGCACCAGCATTAGCAAAACCGGAAAAAGGAGATGTGTTATCCTTATATCTGGCGGTATCCTCAACCGCTGTAAGTGCTGTCCTTGTTAAGGATCACGAAGGTACACAATATCCTATCTACTATGTAAGTAAAAGTTTACTTGATGCCGAATCCAGGTACTCACACCTCGAAAAACTTATCCTTGCATTAATTATGGCATCGACTAAGTTAAGACATTATTTTGAAACCCATACTATTGTTGTTAGAACTAATTTTCCAATTAAGAATGTCCTCAGGAAACCAGATATGTCCGGAAGAATGGCTAAGTGGGCAGTAAAGCTTAGTGCCCATGATATAAGATACGAACCAAGAACAGCTATCAAATCTCAAGCACTAGCTGACTTTGTGGCTGATTTCAGTAGTGATCTACAAAAAGAAGCAGAATTGGAGGTCCAGCAGCTGGATGAAACCAAGGATCCTTGGATACTACACACTGACGGATCCTCAAATATCAAAGGCACAGGGCTAGGGATCCTACTAAAATCGCCACAGGGGGACATAATACCCCACTCCATAGCCTGTGAATTCCAAGCAACTAACAATGAGGCTGAATATGAAGCCTTAATTGCTGGCTTACAGATTGCTAAGGATATGGGGGTAAGATATCTCGAAGTATATGTAGATTCATTGTTGATCACCAATCACTTTAATGGATCCTATGCTGTTAAAGGTGAAAAACTAACCAAATATTTAGAGATAGTCAAAGAATTGGCACTCTCTTTTGTTTCTTTTGGCTTAACACAGGTACCAAGGGAGGAGAACACAGGGGCTGATGCATTGGCCAACCTAGGATCATCCTTGAAGATTCCAGAAGACTTAAGTATCCCTATCATCCATATCCTGGCTCCTGCTATTGAAAATCAGGTGGCCATGGAAATAGAAGAGGATACTGCAATGATCCCTAGTGAAGAAGCCCAATCTTATTCAGGATCATGGATCTCACCAATCATGAGATACTTGCAAAATGGAGAGATCCCAATGGGAGAAAATCATAGAGATCCCAATGGGAGAAAATCATAGGACAACTCCCAAGAATGCCACCGGTCAAACGCCCTTCTCTTTAGTATTTGGGGCAGAAGCAGTGATCCCAACAGAGATGGTGATCCCAACTGCTAGAACAAGTGCTCGTGATCCTGAAGAAAATGCTACAATCCTAGCTCAGGATTTGGATACTATTGAGGAAAACAGGGATCTAGCTAGGATAAGGATGGCAAGCTACCAACAAAGGATGGCTGGTGCCTACAACAAGAATGTCAGGATAAGGAAGTTCCAAGTCGGAGATATGGTGTTGAGAAAAGCATTTCAAAATACTATCAATCCTGCTGACGGGAAGCTAGCACCAAAATGGGAAGGTCCCTACTTGATTGAAGCTGAAGCAGGAAAGGGGGCATACAGGTTGCTAACCATGGAAGGAAACTTGTTACCAAGAGCCTGGAATGCTGTTCACTTAAAGAAATATTTCATGTGAACATGATCCTTCCTGCATGTGATCCTTACATTGAAGTATCCTTGAAGGATCCTGGAGATATCGGTGATCCTTACTCTGGTAATATGCTTATCCTAAAACTATTGCATTTTCTTACTTTTTGCCTAAGGATAAGGATCATGTATCCTCCATCCTCTACTCACAAACCATTTGAGTTATGATAGTTCAGGTATCTTCAGCAAATCGTCAAAGATCTCCAAAAGCACCACAGATCCTTGGGTACAACCCCAGTTATCCTTGGGATTATCCCCAGTTTCCGCCAGCAGCGCACGATGATCCTGGTATAGTTCACGTCTTTGGGACCAGTACCCACTTTCGGGGCTGACAACCTCATCGTACTGGCTATATTTAGGATCCTACGTATAATGGTGGACGCACCATACATCCGTTCCTAAGGTTTCTAACGTTTTTCACGTTAGCTAAGGTTTTGACATTTTCATGTCACTAAGTTTGGATAGTTGCCAGAAAGGGCCATACTCCAGTTTACATACGATCCTTTGGGCTTGTCCCCAGTTATCCTATGGGCTTGTCCCCAGTGATCCTCTGGGATCATCCCAGTTATCCTTTGGGCTTGTCCCCAGTGATCCTCCGGGATCATCCCCAGTTATCCTTTGGGCATGTCCCCAGTCACTAATTTATCTTTTACATTGGCTTAGTCCCAAGTTATATCTCACTTTTCAGGTTTTGGAAGTCTAAACATATAAGGGTCCTTAATCCTTATTAACTATCAAAGTCTTATCTATGATTGTCTTGATTAAAGGTTAGGATCCTAACGTGGATCCTCAGGTATGATCCTTGACTATTTTTTATTATACTCTTTATCCTAACCAACCCTTATACTTTGACAACCGAACCTATGATCCTTAAACTAAAACACTTTGAGAATTTTCAATATGAGGATATTTGATCTAGGATCATATCCTAAGTTTATTAAACACTTTTTCAACTCTTGTTATTTTAACAAATATAGCAATTGAGAAATAAGAGGATTATTGAAGGATAACAAAACAAGATAAGCCAGAAAGATTAAAGTTATATTATTAAACAAAAGGATCATTATCCCTTTCAAAAAGTTGTCAAAATTGCCAACCCACATTTCTACCAGCAAAACGTGGCCCGTCCACATGGGTTGGCAAAGGGTGTCCATTGTCTATGCGGTCTTAGCATTTTGCAGGAAATAAAAGCGGCAGGATCACAAAGGCTTCATCCCCCAAACAGAGGATCCCTCCACCTTTTGTAATCCTACCTATTGTTCAAAGGATCCAGGATCCTTAACCCTAAGAAACTATTGTTCAGAGATTACAGACCCTAATTGTTTCAAACATCAACAACCACAAAAAACCACTACCAATCCTAAAAAATTGGGCTCCGGCCTAGTCTCGAAATATCCATCATCGCCCAATCATGCAGCCTACACCTTCGCTGCTTCATCACCACCAGCATCTCCACCTTGATCCTTCTCAGCATCGCCACCTTCCAGCATGGGGATCTCCTCAGCCTCATCCTCGTCCTCCAGGTCTGCCAGCCTTGCCTTCCAACCTTCAACATCCCACGAGCTTTTGTCAAAGGTAGGATCCTGAGCCTCCTCGGCCATCTGAAGTTGTATCTTGTACATAGCAATTGCCGCGGAGACCTTGGCATCTTGAGTGATCTCCTGCTTCTCGTTATCCATGTCAATCAACCTCTGAGCAGCCTCAGCCTTCATGACCCGGAGTTCCTTCTCAAGATCCCCTATCTTGAGATCCTTTAACACACCCATTTGCTGGAGATCGGCAATTTGGCTCTCCTGGTCCTCAACATGGCCAAGATAGGTCTCAATCTCGGCAAGTTTCTGCAACAGGAGAAAAAAGACAAGCTTAGGATCAGACGATCGTCAAGAAAGACAGGATACACAAACAAAATATGTGGGACGGATAACCAACAGGGGCAGTGATCCTTACCTCATTCACGTAGTCAAGGAATTGCTGACGGAGGAGGGGAAATCCTTGGAGATCTTCAGAGGTTTTTCTCTTTTTTCCCTTGCCCCGGATAGACGCTTTGGGAGCTGATGCTGAAGGACTGGCAGCAGGAGCCTTCTTCTTTGAAGACGTGACATTGGCAAGATCACTTATCCCAAACTTGGAAGCAGATTTAACAGACCTGGCAGATTTTCCAGCACCTACACAATTCAAAAACAAGATAAGTCCCCTTGTTAAATTAAATACTTTTACATAAAACTTATTTTCTATAAGGATACTTACTTGACATTGTGGCAGATGCAGAGGATATCTCTTGAGAATCTTGGATAGTGATTTGGAAGCTTCTAACTTCAGGATCAAGCTTTTTGAAAGCTAACACTCTCTCTTTTGCAGCAGGAGTTAATTTCAGACGAGCAATGGAAATAGCTGCATAAAAGACAAAGGAAAAAAAAGACATCAGTAATCCTCATCATATGAGACAGGACTGATAGTGATCCTTCGAGGATCCTCTACCCTACCATGAGTGGCCCATTCCTTGGGCAGATCCTTCCCATCCGGGATGGAATCCCTCTTAACAAAGAAAAACCGACGTTTCCAGTTTGTATCATTCTTGGTAACTTTGAAGATTGGGTGATCCTCCCCAGCTTTCCGTTTCAACAAATACCGGTGAGAACCAAAGGTGGTGAGATCGTAAAACTCGGCCAACTCCGTCATCCCCAGATCAATCCCTCTCTGCTCAATGATCCTTTCGAAGGTATACAGAACCCTCCAGATCATCGGCATAGCTTGGATATAAGAGATGCCGGTTAAAGAAAAGAAGGATTGGGTGAAGGATGGAAAAGGATATGAATACCCTATGGTGAATGGAGTAGCAGGAAAAGCCACCCAGACATCCGAGACAAAATCGCTCAAAACAGTAGGATCAAAGGACTTGAAAACCGCATTCGCCGGAAAACAATGACGAATTCTGTCTATGTGAACATCAGTAAAACAACACCTCTCCGTAGGAGAATCCTTGATAATCCCCTGGCTTTTTAAGGGACTATCCTTCTTAGAACCCTTATGTGGAGAATTCCGGAGCAACATGTTTATGACAAGACGGAAACAGAATAGAAGCAAAAAACAGAGCAAAGGGAAGGAAGAAGAGAAGAGGAGAGTACCTGATCGATCTTCGGTGAAGAATATAAAGGGAGTATCTCGAATTTAAATACAAACTGATCCTCACCCTATCTCCTATTTATAATCATGATCTGCAGGATTGTCACATCTCTGACGTAATGATCACAACGGCTAGTCCGAACATAACGGCTAGTTTCTTGGAATCGCCCGTTAGAGATAAGATCGAAACAAAATATAACTCGTCTATTTACAATTAACACCTTATATTTTGGGGGCAATTGTTAGGGCTGGATTTAATTGTAGGTGATCCTTACACATGATCCTAACCAGTGATCCTTGTTTCTTTGGCAGACAGTGATCCTCAGCAGAACTTCAGGATCAGGATCATGGGACATTATGGTGATCCTCATGCTAACGGCCACTTCCGCTCAATACAATATTGTTTTGCAGGAACATCTAGCAGGATATGCTCTAGGTATCATGATCCAGGGACGCGTCTTCACAATTATGGCAAGAGCTTAATTGAAGATAGACGTTGCACAAGATATGGAAACATGGCTTGATCCATGGGCAGCAATTTAGGCTAGATTGTCTTTATTTCTAAAGGGGTAATGAGCTGATAATTAGTTATTTTACCTAAAATAGGTCACCTACACATGTATAAATACCACTCTTCTTCATTCGGAAGAACACACACGACATACGACACAACTCTCGAACACTTAGACACTCAGTGATCCTTGTACTCAGCTCATTATCATCCAAAGTTGTAATCATATTTTTGTTATATTAAAGTTGGTGATCGGTAGTTGCCATCACCCGAGGTTTTTTATGCCGGAGATCATTCATTGATCAAGGGCTTTTTCCTCGTATAAATCATCGTGTCTTTGCATCTTTATCACAGAAGTGATCCTTTACTTTCATAATTAACCAAGCATCATACCCCGTTTTCATAAAGTTTGGTTACATTATCCTTGTGTGATTTTTGACCAAAACAGGTATGATCAGAGAGGTAAAGTATCCAAAATGGTTAGCCAATGTGGTCGTGGTCCAAAAGAAAAACGGAAAGTGGAGGGTATGTGTCGATTTCACTGATCTGAATAAGGCTTGTCCCAAGGATCCTTTCCCATTACCCCACATTGACTCCATGCTGGATGCAACAGCGGGGCATGAACTGTTGACCTTTATGGATGCATCATCTGGATTCCAACAAATCCAGATGGAACCATCTGACCAAGAGGATACAGCCTTTATGACCCCAACAGGTTTGTATTGTTATATTGCCATGCCTTTTGGATTAAGAAATGCAGGTGCAACATATCAAAGGCTGGTGAATATGATGTTCAAAGATCAAATTGGACAAACTATGGAAGTATACATAGATGATATGGTAGTCAAATCAAAGAAAGCTGAGGATCACCTAAGGGATTTGGAAGAAGCATTTGATATCCTTGATAATTATAACATGAAGCTTAATCCTTCAAAATGCCACTTTGGTGTTAAGGCAGGTAAATTCCTAGGATATATGGTAACTCAGAGGGGCATTGAGGCAAGTCCGGAGCAAATTAAAGCACTAGTAAACATCAAGTCCCCTGCCAATGCTAAGGATGTGCAAAGGCTAACAGGCAGGATAGCAGCTCTGAACAGGTTCATATCAAAATCCTCAGAAAAATGTAAAGAATTTTACGATATCCCAAGGAAGAACAAGAAGTTTGAATGGACTGAGAAACATGAGAATGCTTTACAAGCCCTTAAAGAATATATGTCCTCAGCACCAGCATTATCAAAGCCCGAAAAAGGAGATGTGTTATCCTTATATTTGGCGGTATCCTCAACCGCTGTAAGTGCTGTCCTTGTTAAGGATCATGAAGGTACACAATATCCTATCTACTATGTAAGTAAGAGTTTACTTGATGCCGAATCCAGGTACTCACACCTCGAAAAACTTATTCTTGCATTAATCATGGCATCAACTAAGTTAAGGCATTATTTTGAAACCCATACTATTGTTGTTAAAACTAACTTTCCAATTAAGAATGTCCTCAGGAAACCAGATATGACAACTGTGTTCTGTAAGCGTCATATAATGTAAAACAATGTGAATTATCAATAAAACAATGTGCTTTGGTGTTATTATGTGTGTATTTATGTTTGATGATTTTACAATTTGATTCGACTCCGATTTCAAGCTTTAAATCGCTTTCTAGAGAGTTATATGCATAACTGGTGCATAAACGCAATCAGTTTAACGCAACGTACACTCCAGAACTATGACGTAAGCTTAACATACCTTAAATATCCTTTACATAACTTAGAAATAAGTTCCAAAGGATTCTGTATGGCAAAAACATGTTCATTTGAACTAAAGGACTATTTACGACAAAACTGCGAAACTAACGCTGGTGACCGCCCGGATAATATTTAAATCCCAAAAATATTCTGTTATGATTAAAAACTTTATTTTTATCAGGTCCGTGTTGAAAAATGAATTAAAACGCCTAAAAACGCTAATTTTTCAAGTTTAAGCGCGTACCGCGTGTTTCTGCGCGACACGGTGCTTCTACTGCAAAACGCAGACAACGCAGCCAGTCTTGGCAACTGAAATTTTATTCCAACAATATTTTGGTAGGTTTATTTTTGTAGAGTAATAAAAATAATTTAGAACGCCATAAATCGGGATTTAAACGCTAGATAAAATACCCGGTATCTAGTTAAACACCCGTTTTAGCCTACATATGGCATATTTATATAAAAATTTACACATGGACCCCCTCCCCCATCAAAATTTCGGCCATATCAAGAGGGACCCACCAAATTTCTTGATAGATGTTGAAATGATTACATTTGATCTTTCTTGGATTCCTTGAGATTTTTGTAATCATGAAAGATCTTGTTAGATTCCTTTTTTGCCTATAAATACCACCATACTCCCCCACAACACTTCACTCAACAATCACCTCTCTCTCTCCTCCCTCCCAACCATCCCCCATCTCTCTCTCTCCATCTTCAAACCTTCAAACTCTTGTTCTTCATGTTCATCACTATTTCTAGCAACCTTCAAGTGGTGTGAAGATTCAAGGGTGATCTCAAGGTGTTCTCTAGTGATTCAAGCTTCCCATCATCTTCACACTAGAATTTCTACCCTAGCCTTGTGCTAGTAGTAAGTCCCTTCACACCATTGTTTCATCTTGTTCCTTGTTATGATGACGATAATCAAGTAACACAAGAAAATGAACACTATAAAGATGAACATGAAATCCTGCATAAAAACCCTATATAAAAAGTTTGTAAGAAGTTGAAATCTGGTTGGCTTAGGGTTGGTTAAAGCATGATTGAGGTTTGAACATTAAATCATCAATAAACCATGGTTAGGGTCTTCGTTGATGCGTTTTAGTAACTTCTACCATGTAAACAGCTTGCTGAATTGTATTTCCAGCCAACTTCAACAGGCTGTAATGGGGTCATTTTAAGTCGAAAAACGGAATTTCTAAAGCCTAAAATGAGTGTTTTGGAATAACTAAGCAAATGGCACTGGAATCATAATTTTTCGAGACCGTTTACTATTTTTAAAAGGTTATTTTTGGACAGCAGCTCAAGCTGCATTTTTATTGCAGAAAAAGTATGACATTTTCGGAGTCACAACTTAAAACCTGAATAAAATCAACCCATGAAATTTTTACAGTAGATGGACACCGTTGTCAGGACGACCCTCCAACTGGAATTTCGTCAAACGGACTTACGGTTGATTTTTAGCGAATATTTCCGTAAAATGCGATCAGAAGGTAGCAAATCTGATTGCAGTCGAGAAAATGATTTTTTATAAAATATGGGTAACGAATTGGACTTTGATATATTTACACAATAAATTTTGGAACATATGTCATATTTTGTAAAAATTTGGTGATTTTTAGAAAGGGTTAACTATTTTATAAAAATCCTCGAAAACAGTCCGGTTTCGAGTTATAAAGCTGAAATGATGTATGCAACGTTTTGTTTGTCGATATGTCGGTTTGGTGATTGAAAATGAACTATTGGTTTTATATAAAAGAAAATGATATGCTATTAAAGCATGGACACCTCTATTTACAGAGGATACTCTGCCGAAATTTTCCGAAAATCCAACACTTAGTAAATATATTCTAGACAAAAGTTTACTAGAACATTGAATGAACAAATATCCCAACATGTCATATGATTAAGTTAAAACATTAACTATTTTAACAAATAATTACCACACGGAACAATATAAGAAACGTGACCCAAAATACTAAACTCTAAGCCAAGGCACGACCCGCTCGTCTAATAGACATTAGTACGTTGTAGGTTGTCGTGTAGCGGACAGGGTTTGAGATTCGATTCAAGACGCACTACTGTGAGTACATAGACCCCTCTTTTACTGCTTTCCAACGTTTTGGGGTGAAACACATGTGCCTACTTGTTATTTTCATGCTTTCCTGTTTTCATGTCATATACTTGCTATGTTCATTAGTACGCTTATAGTACATGATTTACATTACATTGTTCTACTTTGTATGTTAACTTAGCATACTTAGTACATTGTTTTCATATAACATGCTTACATTTGGTATAACATTTGGTTTGTACAAACGGGACTTATATACGTTCATTAACATTAGCTACGCCGCTCGGTAGTAAGTAATGGTACCATAGGACTTGACAAATCCCGTTCCTGACATCCTAGGTTTGTTTGGGTGTAAGGAATGACCGAATCCGAAAACATTTCTTTTGATAACCTTGACTTAGGGTTATCCGTCTGTCTCAAGGCTTGAATGTATGCGTTTAACTTACCACATAAATGTTATTATCAATAAAACATGTTTTTACTTTGCAAAACATAACTTTTGATATATTCAAAGTACCTTGTCTTGTACATCTTTACATTTGGTTTATGTGACTACACTTTGCTTACCATACATAACATTTGTTGACTACTTTTGGACTTGTACATTTTACACAACAACATATTTTTTTCAAGACTTTGGTTTACAAAGTAGTCTGTTTTATACAAACTCATACTACTTGGTTATTCATTTAACCATATATTATTCTTTCATTTATACACACCTTCTGATCTTATCGCTTTTCAAATAATTTACGAAACAAAACAATTTACAAGGTTCATGACAAAATTTTATTAAACATTTTCTTAAAACTTAAGTCATGAATCCTATTCTCATAAAACCTATGTATCTCACAGGCATTTTTTTATGCTGACGTACCTATTTTCACATGTGTTTCAGGAGCTGTTGCTTAGGATGTTCGTGACACACTAGGGCGGACCTATGCCTTAGAGACTAAAATAAAGATGGAACTAGTTTAATTATGTGATGAACACTTTGTTTCAGTTAATTTAAGACTATGTAACCTTTGCTTGATGAATAAAACAAAACTTTTAATTACCATGGTTGTGAAACAAAAATTCTGTTACAACACTCCCCGACGTTTCCGCCACGATTTGTTGTTTTACGTGGTCGGGGTGTGACAGAAGAGTTGGTATCAGAGCCAATGGTTATAGGGAATTAGGTTATTAGTAATGCTTTGACCTAGACTATAACCTTTCTAGGACCCCAACACAAGTTGTCTTGTGTTTAGATTTTAAAACATGCACTTCACCTATCCTTAGGTGATTACCAAAAAAAAAAACAATACATAATGGAAGGCACGAAGCTAAAATGGATCATTAATCTCTTAAACCCTCCAAGTCTTCAAAATCTCGTCAAAGTTTTGGGTTCTAAATAGTGTGAACACGTGCAAACTGGAAGAGTGAATGCCTGTACCCTGAGTTTTCTGTCTAAGGCTAGAGTGTTCGTACAAATCCACATAATCGGACCAGTCACTCTTACCTGGGAACTCTTGGGGTGAGTGTTCACTTATAGGCGAGCATGTCTTCGCGAAGCATTATTTTTGACCCATTTACTTTGATTAGCCACTGTGTGTCGTTTGTCTGCTTTGTGATACGGACGAATGACCACCATCTTTGCTTTTGTTGATTTCTGTTTCATCTCATTCTTTTCATCTAACCTTCTCACCCGTCTCCTCTCATGTTTCCTCTTTTTAGAATGCCTCCTCGACGCGAAAATCCGCTACCAAATGCCGAACTGGCGGAAATCATCGCGCAGCAGATGGCTGCTGCGTTCCCAAATCTTATTGCTCAGTTGAACCAAGCTAACAACAACAACGCTCCATGCAATTTCAAGAGTTTTAACTCGGCTAAACCGCTCAAGTTTAGTGGTTCTGAGGGAGCAACTGGGCTTCTTCAATGGTTCGAGAGCATTGAGAATACTTTTCGTCACGTTCAGTGTCCTGATAATCGCAAAGTCGAGTTTGCTTCCAGTGTGTTTCAGAAGAGGGCGCTTACATGGTGGAACGGGGTTATGAGAGACCGTGGTGCAGAAGTTGCTCTAGCACAAACATGGGCTGAACTTAGGACTCTTATGATGAGGGAATTTTGTCCTCGTCATGAACTGCGAGCCTTGGAAAGGGAGTTTGATGACTTGAAACAGGATAGTGGCGAGCATCGGGCATATACTGATAGGTATGAGGAGCTGAGTTTGTTGTGCCCAACAATGGTTACCCCACTCGATAAGGCTATCGAAAGGTACATCGATGGTCTACCTGACTCAGTGCAAGACATCGTTACTGGTAGTAACCCTACCACAGTCCGTCAAGCGATCGAGTTAGCAGCGACATTGACTGAGTCGCAGATTCGGAAGGGTAAGTTGCACAGGAAGGGGGAGAAAGGTAAGAAGCAGGCGTCTGACAAAGAGGATAGCAAGAAAGGTAAAAACAAGAAGGGTAAGGATTCTGGTTCCTCGAAGGGTTCTAGGAAGCGAAAGGCTTCCCAAAACTACGCCGTTACCGCACAGGCCCAAGCTGCACCAAATCAGCCTGCGCAACCACTTGCCAAGAAGCCTTATCTAGGCAATGCACCTTTGTGCAACAGGTGTAACGGTCATCATCAGCCACACCTCCAGTGTCGTCAATGTACCAACTGTGGAAGACCTGGTCATCTTGCTGCTTCATGCCGCATTCCTGCTAATCAGAATCGGGCAGCTCAGAACCCGGCTCAACAAGTTGCCCAGCCTCTTGCTCAACAACGAGGTCAAGCTGCACGACCTCACTACCCACCAGGTTCTTGTTATAACTGTGGGGATCTGACACACTACCGTAACCAATGTCCAAGATTGGTGAATGCGAATCCAGCTCAGGCTCAGGCTCCAGGTCGAGTCTTCAACATGAATGCACAAGAGGCGCAAGCGGACAATGAAGTGGTTAACGGTACGTTCTTTGTTAATAATCAACCCGCATCTGTTCTTTTTGATTCTGGTGCCGATAAGAGTTTTGTGTCGTTATCTTTTGAGCCATTGCTTCGCGTGTCTAGAACGAAACTAGGTAAGCCTTTGACAGTAGAAGTTGCGAGTGGTAATCCTGTTGTTCTTGATTCTGTTCTTCGCAATTGCCAATTGAACCTTAACGACCATCTTTTTCCTATTGACCTCACACCTATGCAACTTGGAAGCTTCGACATTATTGTGGGTATGGATTGGTTAGCCAAGCATCACGCGGAGGTAGTTTGTTTTGAGAAGATTGTTCGGGTGCCGCTTTCGTCAGGCAAGACCCTACAGGTTCGTGGTAAGAAACCTGCTAGTAGTCTCAAGCTCATGTCTTGTACTCAAGCTCGGAAGTATCTGCGAAAGAACTATGTGGCCTTCTTGGCACATGTTACAGCAGATAAAGGCAAAGGTAAGTCTATTCAAGATATCCCTGTTGTTCGGGATTATCAGGAGCTGTTTCCTGAAGAGTTGCCTGGTCTACCCCCAGCACGCCAAGTCGAGTTCCGTATCGATCTCGTACCTGGTGCAAATCCTATTGCCAGAGCTCCATATCGTCTTGCACCGTCTGAGATGCAAGAGCTATCTAAGCAGCTTCAGGAGCTTTCTGACAAAGGTTTCATCCGTCCTAGCTTTTCACCTTGGGGCGCTCCCGTTCTTTTTGTCAAGAAGAAGGATGGATCCTTCAGAATGTGTACCGATTATCGTGAGCTGAATAAGCTTACTATCAAGAATCGATATCCCCTACCTCGCATTGATGATCTCTTTGACCAGTTACAGGGTGCTTCTTATTTTTCGAAGATCGATCTTCGTTCTGGGTATCATCAACTTCGTGTGCATGAAGAGGATATTCCCAAGACTGCTTTCCGCACTCGTTATGGGCATTATGAGTTCACAGTAATGCCGTTCGGTTTGACCAATGCTCCTGCTGTTTTCATGGACTTGATGAATAGGGTTTGCAAGCCTTATTTGGATAAGTTCATCATCGTTTTTATTGATGACATCTTGATATACTCCAAGACGCAAGCTGATCATGAGCAACATCTTCGTCTTACTCTCGAACTCCTAAAGAAAGAGCAACTTTTTGCCAAATTCTCCAAGTGCGAATTTTGGCTTAAGGAAGTTCAATTTTTGGGGCATATTGTCGACGAACAAGGTATTGATGTAGATCCCTCCAAGATCAGTGCGATTAAGGATTGGGATACACCTACTACCCCTACTGAGGTTCGTTCTTTTCTTGGTCTCGCGGGTTATTACCGCCGCTTCATAGAGAATTTCTCAAAGATTGTAGTCCCTTTAACTGCTCTAACTCAGAAGAATCAGCCCTTTGAATGGGGTTCTAAACAAGAAGAAGCGTTTCAGACCTTGAAGCAGAAGCTTTGTGACGCGCCTATTCTGACTTTGCCTGAGGGCAATGATGATTTCGTCGTTTATTGCGATGCATCTAAATTGGGTCTTGGCTGTGTTCTGATGCAAAGGAACAAAGTTATAGCCTACGCATCAAGACAATTGAAGGTGCATGAGAAGAACTACACCACTCATGATCTAGAGTTGGGTGCAGTTGTCTTCGCTCTTAAGATCTGGAGACACTATTTGTATGATACAAAGTGTGTGGTTTTCACTGACCACAAAAGTCTTCAGCATATCTTCAATCAGAAAGAACTCAACATGAGGCAACGACGTTGGGTTGAGCTTCTAAACGACTATGACTGCGAGATTCGCTACCATCCTGGTAAGGCGAATGTCGTAGCCGATGCTTTGAGTCGTAAAGAACGTGTTAAGCTTCATTGTGTTCGTGTTCAATCTGATATTCAAGCTCGACCCGATATTCAAGCCCGCATCTCTCAGGCTCAACATGCTTGTGTTTCACAAGACTTGATGGGTAAGGAGTTACCCTATCACATTAAGCCTGATCTTGAACTGAAGGACGATGGATCGTATTATTTCATGGACCGTTTGTGGGTCCCAAGCCTAGATGATCTTCGCACTTTGCTCATGGATGAAGCTCATAAGTCTCGTTATTCTATTCATCCTGGCTCAGATAAGATGTATAAGGATCTTCGTACTCGGTATTGGTGGCCCGGTATGAAGAAAGACATTGCCTTATATGTTTCAAAATGCCTTACTTGTCTTAAGGTCAAAGCTGAACACCAACATCCTTCTGGTCTTTTAGAGCAACCAGAGATTCCAGTTTGGAAATGGGAAAACATCGCTATGGATCTCATTACTAAACTTCCGCGCACTAAGAAAGGTCATGATGCCATCTGGGTAATTGTGGATCGTCTTACTAAGTCAGCACATTTCTTGCCAATACGTGAGGATTTTTCTGCTGAAAGGCTGGCTAAAATCTATGTGGATGAAATTGTATCTCGACATGGTGTTCCTTTGAACATCATTTCTGACAGAGATGCTCGCTTCTCTTCTCGTTTTTGGAGAACCATGCAATCTGCCATGGGGACCCAACTCAATCTGAGCACAGCCTATCATCTACAAACAGATGGCCAAACTGAAAGAACAATCCAGACTTTGGAGGATATGCTTAGAGCTAGTGTGATCGACTTTGGTGGTAGTTGGGATTCACATCTTCCATTGATTGAATTTTCCTACAACAACAGTTATCACTCCAGCATCAACATGGCTCCTTTCGAGGCTCTCTATGGTCGAAAATGTCGTTCACCAGTCTGCTGGAATGAGATAGGTGAAGCTCAACTTACTGGACCTGACCTCATTCTAGAGACAACTGATAAGGTTAAGAAAGTTCGTGATAACCTTCAGACAGCTCGAAGCCGTCAAAAGAGTTACGCGGACCAACGACGCAAGCCCTT
>NC_035448.2:185217845-185318383 GCF_002127325.2 Helianthus annuus
GAATACTAGTTGTATAAGTAGGGTTCAAAAAGTTCAACTGAAATAGTTCAAGAAATCGATGACAACCGAATGAGATGAAATGATATAGTTTCGAATGGGACTAGGTTCAAGCCAACAGATATATGATCAAATAGATATCTGTTTACAGTTAGTGAATGACTTTTTAGAATAAAATTCATGGTCAAAAGAAAACTTACTTTGATTAGCAACTCGGGAAGACTCAGAATCAATAAGGTCAGAATGAAATAATAGCACGAAGATGATTGTTAATTATCGAATCATATCAGGAGAAAAATCAGGGTGTTGACATTATTGAATTTGCAAGGATACACCGAAATACAACAGAGTTTAGTGTATCATTGTCTTAATACATAATTGTATCAAGACTATTTTCAAATGATGAGTCAAACGAAAGATATACGTGGGTTTTGAATGATTCGTATGTTTATGATAAGTTACAAGTTTATAACGACTCCGCAAGGTGTCGTAATGATTGGAATAATTTCAATAATTACGGTGCTCGAACAATTTCACCGTATAATCAACTGAAAGTTTAAATGAAGAAAACTTGGATATTCATTTCAAATAGGAGTTTCAATTTATAATGAAAAGACCAAATGAAATATTATAGAATTTTCGATAAATGATGAAAGAAACGTTTAAGAAGTACACCGGAATATGATATGAATTTGTGTACTTTTATCTTAACACATAGTTGTATTAAGACTGGTTAAGAATATGAACCAAAAAATTAAAATTCGTACATTAGGAGTGAAATTGAAAATAACTCAAGCTACAAATTTATTATGACGCCACAAGGTGTCATACTGATTGAAATAGTAGCGGTGAATGAAACGAGTTTCACCATCAAATGAAGTAAATCCGAATGTTTCAAATAAATTATTTTGGATTGAAATTGAAATAATTGAAGAAAGTTTTTTTTCGATCAATGATGATAAAGCAATAAAGATTATGAAGCGCTCGATAGATACACGGAAATATGAAATGAATTTGTGTATCATTATCTTAGCACACGATTGTGTTAAGATTGCTTTTGATAAGATAAACTATCAAAGCGGATTTAATATAAATAATAATTAAACCCGTATGTAAGAGGTGCAACGAGATTAGCACAAGCTTCGAATTTGTGAAAGCGTCACCATGAGATGATCGTAACCAAATAAATGATTCAGTGGAAGTGAAAACCAAACAAGTTTGTTATAGATCTGAAATGGATGAAATATTTGACGGAATGTATTTATTTATGAACTTTTATTTGTACTAGGGTCAAATAATAACTTAACTTAGATATTATATATCAGTGACTACGTCTGGAATCATCTCTGCTTCTTGTGTAGTAAGTACGTATGCTCGCGCGTTCTTCTTAGCTCCGTCTGTTGTTCTAGCCTTGTTGTCAGATGCTTTGGTTAGTTTCGGGCAATATGGTTTGATGTGTCCGGTTTCCCCGCAATTGTAACAGACGTTAGTTTTCCTTCTACACTCTTCCTCTATATGCCCAGTCATCTTGCAGAAGTCACAGTAAGGTGTTTTCCTAAAACGACATCGTCCTGAATGCGTTTTGTTACAGTTTCCGCAGATAGGTTGCTCCAATGACAGTTCAGTTTCTTTCTTCTTGAATTCTTGGAAAATTTTCTGGGCTAACTCTTTTTTCTTGTTTTCTTCTCTTGTGCGGATTAGTCCATCTGTTAGCATGTTAGCTAGTTCAACTGCTTCCTCAATAGTCTGTGGTCTAACGGCTTTGACTATGTCTCGGATTTCGCTAACTAATCCCCAAATATAACGAGAAATTAGTACGGGTTCTGGCGAAGCCAGAGTTGGTACCATTCTTGCATATTCGAAGAATGTTGTCGTATATTCACGACAATTCACATCTATCATTTTATGATTTAAGAACTTGTTAGTTATTCTTTCCTTTTTATAAGGAGGACAAAATTTTCTTTCTACCATTTCCTTGAATTTTTCCCAGTTTATGGCATAAGCCATGTCACTTCCTTTTGCCTGAAGAATAGTATTCCACCATTCTAAGGCTTCTTCCTTAAAGAGGTTAGATGCATACATCACCTTATCTTCTTCAGCACATTTGCTGATCGTAAGAACAGCTTCCGTCTTTTCCAACCATCGTAGAGCAGCCGTGGCACTTTCACTGCCCGCGAACTCGGTTGGTTTACATTCTAGAAATTCTTTATAGGTACACCCGAGAGTCATCGCCTTCTTCTTCTTGGAAAATGGGGTTTTGGTAATATCATTATTGTCACTATTGTTACTATGGTTAAAACTATCGTCACGGGTATGCTTACTGCTCATAGCTTTGGTGGGTTCTATGGGATTTTTAACAGCTTTAATTATTAAAGGTAAAGCATTAGCTATTCCTTGAGCTATTAGATTTTCTATAGCATTTTTATCCAAAGGATTTTCATTATTAGCATGAGCTTCTGGATTATGTGATACTTCATTCGACATCTAGATTGCAAATATTTTCAATTATTAATATCACAGAATAATTAAAACAAAATAATACCTCCAGAATATTATATGTGTATATTAACATATATATATATTCATGTATAACACATATATTAATTTGTATTAATTTCCTAACTTTAGGTATTAGAAGAACACCTAAATAGCTTAAACAAGTGGCTTAACTTATACTAAGGCATCTTTTCTTATTTAATCTTTGAATGTGATCAGATGTGCTACCAGTTAATAGCAATTTCCTAACTCTTTTATTTAATTTTAAATATTATTATCACAACACTTATAGGCTCAAAGTAGTGGCTTAGCTCTGATACCACCTTCTGTCACGACCCCCGACCCCATCTGGCGGGAATCGGTGCCGTGAGCAGTCCAGTGGTACCGGTGATTATTTTTGAAAAACATTGCAGCGGAATTTTCATCAGGATCGTGAGTTAGGAAAATATCAGAGTTTATAAAACACCAGATTTGGTTTTAAATGGGATAAACCCCTGTTTTACAATGGTAGCTTTAATAAAGATAAATTTTATTTTATAAAACAATATTTCTTAATTTGATTAAAATAAGCCATTTCTTGATGCCTTTCAGTGCCGTATCCAGCCTTTATTCCAATCTATGGTAATTACCTGAAACATGTTTGAAAAAGGTTTTGTCAGCGGGAAATGCTGAGTGAGATCATTCCATTTTTATAAAATATATTATTATACCTTACAGTATTAAGGTTTTTATATTTATTTGTATTTACCCCACTCAATCAGTATTTTATCACATGATGGCAGTTCCAATATAACAGCAATAATATCACTCATTGGCTTACTTTCGTCCAATAGTGAATTTATCAAATAACTATACTTTACTATTATTCAATTTATCTGTCATTAGGCGATTCCTGTGACTGGGTCATATCACTGTTGATCATTCTTTCAACTAGTGACTCTAGTTATATCACTGTTGATCATTCTTTCAACTAGTGATTCTAATTATAACACTGTTGATCATTCTCTCAACTAGTGTCTTTGGTCATATCACTGTTGATCATTCTTTCAACTAGTGACGCTGGACATGATGATGTCCTATGACATTACTTTGTCAAATATATTATTTATGGCATAAAATCATGTAATCCAGAATAATGACATTTTAGGTCAACTATTATAACTTACCCAATATGTCAATTTACTAATTGTAATATCATGATATAGTAACCTGACTACAAATAGAATAGATTATACTTGACTTTATTATGGTATCCACCATTTAGATTTATTCTTAAACATACATTAAATTTATTAACAATTTAATGTTAAGATAATATTAGTTATAATTGTGGTCATGCTATTATTAGCTAACTTTCTGGCTAATCGTAAAGAGGATCAAATAATATATAAAACTTCCTATACCAGCAATTTATTCATAGAATATAAAAATCTAATCACTGTAAGTATAACAGGTTACCTTTTATGATTTTGGAAAACATTTGTAAACATAATTATATCACAAAAAGGTGATAAACTGTGATAAAAGAGTATGGACTCACAAACGGTGAGAAAAGAGAAATGAACTCACATTGCAGATTTCTACGGGCAAGGTTTAGTCTACAGATAAGCCTTAATATATTGCCGATTCAATTTGAGCAGAGTCTAGCCTACTGATTTGCCTTGATTAACTTAATAACAATGCACACAAACGGGATTGTAACTAATACAGCAGTTACGTGAATTCACGAGATTAAACCCTCACAACGATTAACAAGTACAATACTTAACAATTCAATCGGATTCGCAACGAATAACAGAGCATAGTCCGAATTCGAACAGCACTCAAATATTCAAGTCGAAATCACGATGAATAACAAAGTATAAGCTCAATTTGAGCAGCACTCAGACAATCGTTGGATCGTTATAATCGATCGGACGTTGAATCGTAATAGCGATCGAGTTATTACCCTGATTGCGGCAGCGTTTCGTGAATTGTGTGTGTTGATAGTAAACAGTGTATAACTTCGTCTACGAAGCGAATTTTCTCGTCGAATTAACACCAGAATGCAAGTGCCAGACCCCTCTATTTATACCCAAAATTGGCGCCTCCTGCGTGTCGCGGAAGAATCCGCGGTATGTGCCGCGTATCGCCTGGGGTGACAAAGTAGGGTAGGGTAGGGTAGGTACGTGTCCAACTTGCTTAGGTGAGTCGACAGTTTCAATAAATTCTACTTAGACAACGAATTCGAAGGATAATCGTTAACTAGGTTTCTCCCCCCCCCCCCCTGAGTTTTAGGGGCCCTGATCCTGATTCTGATTGTTCTGAAATTCGTAGGGTTTGTGCAGAATCACTTGGGTGTCTTAATTAGGTTTTCCTATTGAATAAAATAAGACAATAAATAATAGTTTTGATGAGGGTTATTACAGTTGATGCCCTCCCTATCAACAAGGAGAGATCTCAATATGTGTATCGATTGATGCGCATTCTTGTGCACGCTGGTTTCTTTTCCATACAATGTTTACCAACTATTAAAGGTGAGGAAAGAGAAGACTATTCGCTTACTTCTGCTTCTCGCTTACTTCTAAAGGAAGATCCATTAAACATTACACCACTTTTCCTAGTCTTTTTGGATCCGATAATGTTGGATCCATGGCAAAACATGAGCAAATGGCTCCAAAATGAAAATGATATCAACCCCTTTCAAACCACCCATGGGAAGATGGCATACGAATTGGCGGTTGAAGATCCGAAACTTTACCAATCCATCAACGAAGGAATGGCTAGTGATGGAAGGCTTGTTGCAAGTGTCATTCTTAAACACTGTAAGGGTATCTTTGAAGAGTTGGATTCAGTTGTTGATGTTGGAGGTGGGACTGGTAACTTTTGCAAAGTGCATTGCGGAAGCTTTTCCCAATCTTAGTTACATAAATTTTGATCTTTGATGAAACAATGGTTAACCGGGCAGGGTTAACTCATTGGTCTCGTCAAGAAGGGTTAATCCCTTCCTCTTGAGGATCGCTGGCTGGATCACCGGTGGGTTGATCTCCTGCACAAGGAAACAAACCGTGACTCATAACAAGGAGGATAGGGTGGGGGGTGCTCCTTGTTACCACTCTCCGGCGTGAGAATCAGTAGTCTGCTTGGGAAGCAAAGTATGATAGTAGTAGTAGTGAGAGAGTTGTGAAGAGATACCTCAAACCTGGTTTGGGGTTGGTATTTATAGCTGATGAGTGAAGGAGGAGGTGGATGGATAGACTGACGACATGCTGCACCTTTGCAGGTGTGTCGGGCATGTCGGTTGTGGGGGTGAGGCCACGTCAGCCTGTCGCTTACGTAGATCTGACAGGCGGCTGTCATTAGTGCTACTTGCTCTGTGGTGTCAGTCCCACTTGCTGAGTAGACAGGATGCGGTGCAGGCCGCATCACTGTTTGCGGTAGCTGTAGATGTTCTCGCGTCTTACTCTTGTGATCAAGAAATACGCGAGATGCGGTGCCGGGCCGCATCGTCGCCTGTGGTGACTGTTGCTGTTATCCAGCTCCCTTGTATTGATAGAAGTGTTCATTGGATGCGGTGCTAGGCTGCATCGCTGTGAATACTTCCGTTTTCATACACCAGATGTGATGCTATGTCGCATCACTCTACCGCTCTCATATCCCAGGTAAGTCCTCTATCAATGGGCAGTTTGGATTCAACCCTTGTGTCTGTGCGTTCCCGCACGGACATAGGTAGGTTGTTAGCTAGTAGGGGTTTTGATAAGGGTAATGGTCACTCGCGGTCATGCTGACGCGAGATCTGGGACCATACCCCTTCAAGTCCCCCCATTCTAGTGTTGCTGCCATATGCAAGTCGCATGTGGGAGGAGTACGGGACTATGGTGTCTAGAAGGTAGTTTGGAGTTTGGAGGAGAATCTAGACCATGTAGATGGTCTTTGCTCTTCGTAAATCAAGCTGGATATCTGGAAGAGTCATGCGAAGCCTCTTCCGTACCGGTGAAAAAATTTCGTCTGATGCGAAATTCTCAGCCTCGAGTTTTGATCCGGTAGTGTGGTCTACCGTTTCTGACGTCATCCGGGTTGGGTGCCACCTATTGGTGTGTCGAACCAACCTCTGAGATCGAGCTGGAAGTGTCCACAAACTTCGATCCAACCTCTGAGATGGTGGTTGAAGTTGTCCTGCACAAACTTCGAACCAATCGCTGAGATGGTGGTTGAAGTTGTCCTGCACAAACTTCGAACCAACCTCCGAGGTGGTGAATGAAGAAGAGAGTGGTCTTCAGCAGTAATTGGACATGAAATGATGATCCCTTTCGTGGGGTTTTCATGTTCTTCTGATTAGCTCTCAAGTAACCGCACGTCTTTTGCGGTTACCTCGTTGCTTGACATTGTTAGCCACGGATGTGGGGACAATGTTGGGTACTTGCGTCATTGTTGGCCATGTTTGCTCGAACGATGTGAATCTGGATAATGGTCAAATAAACATGGTCATAGGCATGGTAATGCCCACCATTTTTTATTCTATCCGTCGTACAAGTAGGGTAACAAAGTCATAAGCAGACTTGTTACCGTTGTTCGGCCGCTTGTTGTTCGACGAGATCTCGTATGAGCATTGAGGATCTCGTCCGCACCTTTTCCGTAGCCACTTTCCTTCACGCTCCAATACCGAGGAGTTTTCCTTGAAGTAGCTTCGTTCATCTATGTGATGACTTAGTTGTGGCTCTTCCGTAGCAACCGTTTGCGGAAGCTATGGTTGTGTCCGCAGTGACTTATGAGTGTCTGCGGTTTTGTCACCCCATACTCGCTTGAAACGGGTGTGTTGCTCGGATGTGGCTCTTGAAGGTTCAGGAGTCAGGGTTGCTGATGTGCGTGCGCGTACATTCCCTTCCTTCTTCTCGTTGAAGAAGTTGTTTATGCACCCTCTGTGGTTGTGAACCGGACAGGAGGGATTTGAAGCCTGAAGAGAATGAAGGCAATGCGGCTTACCTGTTTCTGAGATGCGGTTCAGTCTAAAGAACAACGCTGGTTCTGAGTATCTGACACACCTCTACGGGCTCGTGTGTGTCATCTCCGCATATTCCACGTGCGCTGGTGGGTATGTGCGGACATGTTTATACCCCTGAACCATGGAAAGATATAAATTTTTGGCTATTTATGGGGTATGTAAAAAAAACGACATGCGGTATGGGTTATGGTGCGGTATACCAGAGAAACCGCATGCCACTTGTGTTTGGATAAGGTTGTCGCTTTTTGTTGTATACGTGGCTGAGCGCACGTGTTTATTGGTGGAAGTTGGTGAGATTTTCTGGCATGTGCTGAAATGAAAGGACGTTTTCACTGCCCGAGGTCATTAAATGCACTGTAGCAGGAGTGTAAACGTCTCCTATGTCAGGCGCGTGGGCGGCCACTCGCGCGTGGTAACCGTCAGCGGAAGTGTCGCTTGACATGTGGTGCCGCGTAATTCGCTCTTTTTGAACGTGATGATTCAGTTTCCATGTTGCATTCTATTTTATGTCATAATTTAGTCAATAAAACTAGATTCTTAAGGTAAATGACACAGAATCAGATTTTGTGAATACTAGTTGTATAAGTAGGGTTCAAAAAGTTCAACTGAAATAGTTCAAGAAATCGATGACAACCGAATGAGATGAAATGATATAGTTTCGAATGGGACTAGGTTCAAGCCAACAGATATATGATCAAATAGATATCTGTTTACAGTTAGTGAATGACTTTTTAGAATAAAATTCATGGTCAAAAGAAAACTTACTTTGATTAGCAACTCGGGAAGACTCAGAATCAATAAGGTCAGAATGAAATAATAGCACGAAGATGATTGTTAATTATCGAATCATATCAGGAGAAAAATCAGGGTGTTGACATTATTGAATTTGCAAGGATACACCGAAATACAACAGAGTTTAGTGTATCATTGTCTTAATACATAATTGTATCAAGACTATTTTCAAATGATGAGTCAAACGAAAGATATACGTGGGTTTTGAATGATTCGTATGTTTATGATAAGTTACAAGTTTATAACGACTCCGCAAGGTGTCGTAATGATTGGAATAATTTCAATAATTACGGTGCTCGAACAATTTCACCGTATAATCAACTGAAAGTTTAAATGAAGAAAACTTGGATATTCATTTCAAATAGGAGTTTCAATTTATAATGAAAAGACCAAATGAAATATTATAGAATTTTCGATAAATGATGAAAGAAACGTTTAAGAAGTACACCGGAATATGATATGAATTTGTGTACTTTTATCTTAACACATAGTTGTATTAAGACTGGTTAAGAATATGAACCAAAAAATTAAAATTCGTACATTAGGAGTGAAATTGAAAATAACTCAAGCTACAAATTTATTATGACGCCACAAGGTGTCATAGTGATTGAAATAGTAGCGGTGAATGAAACGAGTTTCACCATCAAATGAAGTAAATCCGAATGTTTCAAATAAATTATTTTGGATTGAAATTGAAATAATTGAAGAAAGTTTTTTTTCGATCAAAGATGATAAAGCAATAAAGATTACGAAGCGCTCGATAGATACACGGAAATATGAAATGAATTTGTGTATCATTATCTTAGCACACGATTGTGTTAAGATTGCTTTTGATAAGATAAACTATCAAAGCGGATTTAATATAAATAATAATTAAACCCGTATGTAAGAGGTACAACGAGATTAGCACAAGCTTCGAATTTGTGAAAGCGTCACCATGAGATGATCGTAACCAAATAAATGATTCAGTGGAAGTGAAAACCAAACAAGTTTGTTATAGATCTGAAATGGATGAAATATTTGACGGAATATATTTATTTATGAACTTTTATTTGTACTAGGGTCAAATAATAACTTAACTTAGATATTATATATCAGTGACTACGTCTGGAATCATCTCTGCTTCTTGTGTAGTAAGTACGTATGCTCGCGCGTTCTTCTTAGCTCCGTCTGTTGTTCTAGCCTTGTTGTCAGATGCTTTGGTTAGTTTCGGGCAATATGGTTTGATGTGTCCGGTTTCCCCGCAATTGCAACAGACGTTAGTTTTCCTTCTACACTCTTCCTCTATATGCCCAGTCATCTTGCAGAAGTCACAGTAAGGTGTTTTCCTAAAACGACATCGTCCTGAATGCGTTTTGTTACAGTTTCCGCAGATAGGTTGCTCCAATGACAGTTCAGTTTCTTTCTTCTTGAATTCTTGGAAAATTTTCTGGGCTAACTCTTTTTTCTTGTTTTCTTCTCTTGTGCGGATTAGTCCATCTGTTAGCATGTTAGCTAGTTCAACTGCTTCCTCAATAGTCTGTGGTCTAACGGCTTTGACTATGTCTCGGATTTCGCTAACTAATCCCCAAATATAACGAGAAATTAGTACGGGTTCTGGCGAAGCCAGAGTTGGTACCATTCTTGCATAATCGAAGAATGTTGTCGTATATTCACGACAATTCACATCTATCATTTTATGATTTAAGAACTTGTTAGTTATTCTTTCCTTTTCATAAGGAGGACAAAATTTTCTTTCTACCATTTCCTTGAATTTTTCCCAGTTTATGGCATAAGCCGTGTCACTTCCTTTTGCCTGAAGAATAGTATTCCACCATTCTAAGGCTTCTTCCTTAAAGAGGTTAGATGCATACATCACCTTATCTTCTTCAGCACATTTGCTGATCGTAAGAACAGCTTCCGTCTTTTCCAACCATCGTAGAGCAGCCGTGGCACTTTCACTGCCCGCGAACTCGGTTGGTTTACATGCTAGAAATTCTTTGTAGGTACACCCGAGAGTCATCGCCTTCTTCTTCTTGGAAAATGGGGTTTTGGTAATATCATTATTGTCACTATTGTTACTATGGTTAAAACTATCGTCACGGGTATGCTTACTGCTCATAGCTTTGGTGGGTTCTATGGGATTTTTAACAGCTTTAATTATTAAAGGTAAAGCATTAGCTATTCCTTGAGCTATTAGATTTTCTATAGCATTTTTATCCAAAGGATTTTCATTATTAGCATGAGCTTCTGGATTATGTGATACTTCATTCGACATCTAGATTGCAAATATTTTCAATTATTAATATCACAGAATAATTAAAACAAAATAATACCTCCAGGATATTATATGTGTATATTAACATATATATATATATATATTCATGTATAACACATATATTAATTTGTATTAATTTCCTAACTTTAGGTATTAGAAGAACACCTAAATAGCTTAAACAAGTGGCTTAACTTATACTAAGGCATCTTTTCTTATTTAATCTTTGAATGTCATCAGATGTGCTACCAGTTAATAGCAATCTCCTAACTCTTTTATTTAAGTTTAAATATTATTATCACAACACTTATAGGCTCAAAGTAGTGGCTTAGCTCTGATACCACCTTCTGTCACGACCCCCGACCCCATCTGGCGGGAATCGGTGCCGTGAGCAGTCCAGTGGTACCGGTGATTATTTTTGAAAAACATTGCAGCGGAATTTTCATCAGGATCGTGAGTTAGGAAAATATCAGAGTTTATAAAACACCGGATTTGGTTTTAAATGGGATAAACCCCTGTTTTACAATGGTAGCTTTAATAAAGATAAATTTTATTTTATAAAACAATATTTCTTAATTTGATTAAAATAAGCCATTTCTTGATGCCTTTCAGTGTCGTATCCAGCCTTTATACCAATCTATGGTAATTACCTGAAACATGTTTGAAAAAGGTTTTGTCAGCGGGAAATGCTGAGTGAGATCATTCCATTTTTATAAAATATATTGTTATACCTTACAGTATTAAGGTTTTTATATTTATTTGTATTTACCCCACTCAATCAGTATTTTATCACATGATGGCAGTTCCAATATAACAGCAATAATATCACTCATTGGCTTACTTTCGTCCAATAGTGAATTTATCAAATAACTATACTTTACTATTATTCAATTTATCTGTCATTAGGCGATTCCTGTGACTGGGTCATATCACTGTTGATCATTCTTTCAACTAGTGACTCTGGTTATATCACTGTTGATCATTCTTTCAACTAGTGATTCTAATTATAAAACTGTTGATCATTCTCTCAACTAGTGTCTTTGGTCATATCACTGTTGATCATTCTTTCAACTAGTGACGCTGGACATGATGATGTCCTATGACATTACTTTGTCAAATATATTATTTATGGCATAAAATCATGTAATCCAGAATAATGACATTTTAGGTCAACTATTATAACTTACCCAATATGTCAATTTACTAATTGTAATATCATGATATAGTAACCTGACTACAAATAGAATACATTATACTTGACTTTATTATGGTATCCACCATTTAGATTTATTCTTAAACATACATTAAATTTATTAACAATTTAATGTTAAGATAATATTAGTTATAATTGTGGTCATGCTATTATTAGCTAACTTTCTGGCTAATCGTAAAGAGGATCAAATAATATATAAAACTTCCTATACCAGCAATTTATTCATAGAATATAAAAATCTAATCACTGTAAGTATAACAGGTAACCTTTTATGATTTTGGAAAACATTTGTAAACATAATTATATCACAAAAAGGTGATAAACTGTGATAAAAGAGTATGGACTCACAAACGGTGAGAAAAGAGAAATGAACTCACATTGCAGATTTCTACGGGCAAGGTTTAGTCTACAGATAAGCCTTAATATATTGCCGATTCAATTTGAGCAGAGTCTAGCCTACTGATTTGCCTTGATTAACTTAATAACAATGCACACAAACGGGATTGTAACTAATACAGCAGTTACGTCAATTCACGAGATTAAACCCTCACAACGATTAACAAGTACAATACTTAACAATTCAATCGGATTCGCAACGAATAACAGAGCATAGTCCGAATTCGAACAGCACTCAAATATTCAAGTCGAAATCACGATGAATAACAAAGTATAAGCTCAATTTGAGCAGCACTCAGACAATGGTTGGATAGTTATAATCGATCGGACGTTGAATCGTAATAGCGATCGAGTTATTACCCTGATTGCGGCAGCGTTTCGTGAATTGTGTGTGTTGATAGTAAACAGTGTATAACTTCGTCTACGAAGCGAATTTTCTCGTCGAATTAACACCAGAATGCAAGTGCCAGACCCCTCTATTTATACCCAAAATTGGCGCCTCCTGCGTGTCGCGGAAGAATCCGCGGTATGTGCCGCGTATCGCCTGGGGTGACAAAGTAGGGTAGGGTAGGGTAGGTACGTGTCCAACTAGCTTAGGTGAGTCGACAGTTTCAATAAATTCTACTTAGACAACGAATTCGAAGGATAATCGTTAACTAGGTTTCTCCCCCCCTGAGTTTTAGGGGCCCTGATCCTGATTCTGATTGTTCTGAAATTCGTAGGGTTTGTGCAGAATCACTTGGGTGTCTTAATTAGGTTTTCCTATTGAATAAAATAAGACAATAAATAATAGTTTTGAGGAGGGTTATTACAGTTGATGCCCTCCCTATCAACAAGGAGAGATCTCAATATGTGTATCGATTGATGCGCATTCTTGTGCACGCTGGTTTCTTTTCCATACAATGTTTACCAACTATTAAAGGTGAGGAAAGAGAAGACTATTCGCTTACTTCTGCTTCTCGCTTACTTCTAAAGGAAGATCCATTAAACATTACACCACTTTTCCTAGTCTTTTTGGATCCGATAATGTTGGATCCATGGCAAAACATGAGCAAATGGCTCCAAAATGAAAATGATATCAACCCCTTTCAAACCACCCATGGGAAGATGGCATACGAATTGGCGGTTGAAGATCCGAAACTTTACCAATCCATCAACGAAGGAATGGCTAGTGATGGAAGGCTTGTTGCAAGTGTCATTCTTAAACACTGTAAGGGTATCTTTGAAGAGTTGGATTCAGTTGTTGATGTTGGAGGTGGGACTGGTAACTTTTGCAAAGTGCATTGCGGAAGCTTTTCCCAATCTTAGTTACATAAATTTTGATCTTTGATGAAACAATGGTTAACCGGGCAGGGTTAACTCATTGGTCTCGTCAAGAAGGGTTAATCCCTTCCTCTTGAGGATCGCTGGCTGGATCACCGGTGGGTTGATCTCCTGCACAAGGAAACAAACCGTGACTCGTAACAAGGAGGATGGGGTGGGGGGTGCTCCTTGTTACCACTCTCCGGCGTGAGAATCAGTAGTCTGCTTGGGAAGCAAAGTATGATAGTAGTAGTAGTGAGAGAGTTGTGAACAGATACCTCAAACCTGGTTTGGGGTTGGTATTTATAGCTGATGAGTGAAGGAGGAGGTGGATGGACAGACTGACGACATGCTGCACCTTTGCAGGTGTGTCAGGCATGTCGGTTGTGGGGGTGAGGCCACGTTAGCCTGTCGCTTACGTAGATCTGACAGGCGGCTGTCATTAGTGCTACTTGCTCTGTGGTGTCAGTCCCACTTGCTGAGTAGACAGGATGCGGTGCAGGCCGCATCACTGTTTGCGGTAGCTGTAGATGTTCTCGCGTCTTACTCTTGTGATCAAGAAATACACGAGATGCGGTGCCGGGCCGCATCGTCGCCTGTGGTGACTGTTGCTGTTATCCAGCTCCCTTGTATTGATAGAAGTGTTCATTGGACGCGGTGCTAGGCCGCATCGCTGTGAATACTTCCGTTTTCATACACCAGATGTGATGCTATGCCGCATCACTCTACCGCTCTCATATCCCAGGTAAGTCCTCTATCAATGGGCAGTTTGGATTCAACCCTTGTGTCTGTGCGTTCCCGCACGGACATAGGTAGGTTGTTAGCTAGTAGGGGTTTTGATAAGGGTAATGGTCACTCGCGGTCATGCTGACGCGAGATCTGGGACCATACCCCTTCAAGTCCCCCCAGTCTAGTGTTGCTGCCATATGCAAGTTGCATGTGGGAGGAGTACTGGACTATGGTGTCTAGAAGGTAGTTTGGAGTTTGGAGGAGAATCTAGACCATGTAGATGGTCTTTGCTCTTCGTAAATCAAGCTGGATATCTGGAAGAGTCATGCGAAGCCTCTTCCGTACCGGTGAAAAAATTTCGTCTGATGCGAAATTCTCAGCCTCGAGTTTTGATCCGGTAGTGTGGTCTACCGTTTCTGACGTCATCCGGGTTGGGTGCCACCTGTTGGTGTGTCGAACCAACCTCTGAGATCGAGCTGGAAGTGTCTACAAACTTCGATCCAACCTCTGAGATGGTGGTTGAAGTTGTCCTGCACAAACTTCGAACCAATCGCTGAGATGGTGGTTGAAGTTGTCCTGCACAAACTTCGAACCAACCTCCGAGGTGGTGAATGAAGAAGAGAGTGGTCTTCAGCAGTAATTGGACATGAAATGATGATCCCTTTCGTGGGGTTTTCATGTTCTTCTGATTAGCTCTCAAGTAACCGCACGTCTTTTGCGGTTACCTCGTTGCTTGACATTGTTAGCCACGGATGTGGGGACAATGTTGGGTACTTGCGTCATTGTTGGCCATGTTTGCTCGAACGATGTGAATCTGGATAATGGTCAAATAAACATGGTCATAGGCATGGTAATGCCCACCATTGTTTATTCTATCCGTCGTACAAGTAGGGTAACAAAGTCATAAGCAGACTTGTTACCGTTGTTCGGCCGCTTGTTGTTCGACGAGATCTCGTATGAGCATTGAGGATCTCGTCCGCACCTTTTCCGTAGCCACTTTCCTTCACGCTCCAATACCGAGGAGTTTTCCTTGAAGTAGCTTCGTTCATCTATGTGATGACTTAGTTGTGGCTCTTCCGTAGCAACCGTTTGCGGAAGCTATGGTTGTGTCCGCAGTGACTTATGAGTGTTTGCGGTTTTGTCACCCCATACTCGCTTGAAACGGGTGTGTTGCTCGGATGTGGCTCTTGAAGGTTCAGAGTCAGGGTTGCTGATGTGCGTGCGCGTACATTCCCTTCCTTCTTCTCGTTGAAGAAGTTGTTTATGCACCCTCTGTGGTTGTGAACCGGACAGGAGGGATTTGAAGCCTGAAGAGAGTGAAGGCAATGCGGCTTACCTGTTTCTGAGATGCGGTTCAGTCTAAAGAACAACGCTGGTTCTGAGTATCTGACACACCTCTACGGGCTCGTGTGTGTCATCTCCGCATATTCCACGTGCGCTGGTGGGTATGTGCGGACATGTTTATACCCCTGAAGCATGGAAAGATATAAATTTTTGGCTATTTATGGGGTATGTAAAAAAAACGACATGCGGTATGGGTTATGGTGCGGTATACCAGAGAAACCGCATGCCACTTGTGTTTGGATAAGGTTGTCGCTTTTTGTTGTATACGTGGCTGAGCGCACGTGTTTGTTGGTGGAAGTTGGTGAGATTTTCTGGCATGTGCTGAAATGAAAGGACGTTTTCACTGCCCGAGGTCATTAAATGCACTGTAGCAGGAGTGTAAACGTCTCCTATGTCAGGCGCGTGGGCGGCCACTCGCGCGTGGTAACCGTCAGCGGAAGTGTCGCTTGACACGTGGTGCCGCGTAATTCGCTCTTTTTGAACGTGATGATTCAGTTTCCATGTTGCATTTATTGCAATGAGTATATAAGGGGAAACCGTTCGTGGTCTCCCCTCACTCGTTCAAAAATTTGAAAATTTTCCGGTGAGAGAAAGAGAGTTACTTGTCTTCTCCGATCAATTGTTTGAAGTTTCCGGTGAGGTTTTTTGAGTTTTTTGAACTCATTTTGTTTCTCTGTCTTCTTTCCTACATTCTGTTAATGGCTGAACCATCGGATGTTCACCATGCTGAGGGTGAAAACCCTGAATCCTCGCTGCCGGTGACGGCAGAAGAAGAGGAAGGGGGAGCTCCCGCTGGTGGTTTACCGGTGCTAAAGTGGCCAAGGTCGTCGTTTAATCGTCTGATCCTTGACGTCCAGATGCCCCCAGAATATGGGGCCCTTTATCCATCGGAGGGTGACACCGGTGCCGATGCTCCGGCCGGTTACATCACTATGTGGGCAGATTTTTTTGGTGACTGTAATCTTCGGTTACCTTTGACAGTTTTCGTTGTTGAGGTTTTGGAGTGGTACAAGATCCACATTTCCCAACTGAGTCCGTTTGGTATGATCCGGATTCGAAATTTTGAATCAACTTTTCGTGCTCTTGGCATAGAGCCTTCTGTTGGAGATTTCCGACGTTTTTATCAAATGACGGTATCCTTGGGGTTCTTTTCTTTCCGGCAACGGGATGGTAGCCCCAAACTGATGACTCCTCCTAAGGGTATCACGAAGTGGAAAATGAAGTTCTTTTATATCAGGCTGCTGCATTTGTTGCAAATATGACGTTTCGGAATGTGACCGAGACGATCATAACGGAAACCATTGCAGTCCCTAGTGTAAAGATGGTGGAGTGGTTTCCGCAGTTGCAGACCATTGAGTGGGTGAAGCTGAACAACACACAGCTGTGGGTGTTGCGCATGATGCTGACAAGGATGAACAAGAAGTCAAGGCCCGTGGTGCGGGAGAAAAGTGGTGGTATGTACTTTTCTTTTGTTCGATTTTCCTTATTCCCTTATGCGTTACTGACTTGCAAGTTTGCTATCAAAGGATGCTGCCCTATGGAGGATGTTTGCTCCGAATTTCGAGGGCAAGGTTGAAACAGTTGGTTGTGCGGATGAGAGGATGGGTTTAATGTCATCATCCGAGATAACTTCCGGGTGCCTACTGAGGCCGCGTTGGCAGTTGAATTGCCGCGAGGCAAAGGTATATTAGGGATTCTCTTTACTTGTTATAACGAAAATGGTTTCACCGACCCACCTTTTGGATGGTTTCCATGCAGGTGATCTTGGGGCCTTAGGGGATCCTGACGCGAAGGGTGTGCCCAAGAAACAGGTGGTGAAAGGTGTGCGCTTTCGCCAGAAGAAAATACCAGAGGTTACTGTTGTGCCTCCTCTGGTGCCGCAGGAGACAGGTATCTCTCGCTCTTCTTTCCATAGATACATGGATTACGTGATAGTATCTGACACCCTTGAGGGTTTGGGTGCTCCAGGTGGTGATGCGGCTGCGGGTGGAACCTCTGCGGGTTCGCAGTCTGCAGGTGGGAAGAGGCGAATAGAGGAGACGGCCGCTGGTGCCGGTAAACCGAAACGTCGGAGGTTGCAGTCCAAGAGGGCTGGTCCGACACCAAAGAAACATGCGGTTACTGTTGGTAAGTGTTCTATAGCTTTTCCCAAGTGTTATGCACAACTTGTTTTTTGATAGTTATTGATCTTCTTCTTCTTTTTTTTTTGTTTTGCAGAGCCTCAAGATAAAGATTTTTCTATCTTTGACGCTCCTTCGTCTCCCCCGCATACCACGGGTGTGGGTGCGGGGGTGCCTAAGGAACCTTCGGCGCCTTTTGTCAAGGTGGTGCCTGATCCAGCCGTGCAAGCGGAGAGGACTGCGGAGAAGGTCGCGACCCAGATTTTTGATACCGTTGATTCCTCCAACAATCTGATCTCTCCAAATGATAGTGATAATTTGGATCTACGGTTTTCTGATTCTGGGAAGCAAAAGTCTGATGCATAGCCGCAGAAAACTGATGCTGAGCCGCAGAAATCTTCTGCTGGTGAGAAGGTTACCGGTTCTTCTTCCGGTGGTGCGGGTTATGATGGGCCTCCAATTCAGCCTGGGGAGTCTGAATTGGAGTATTATTACCGCACCTATACACAGGGTCGAAGTACAGTTTATCACCGACCCCCCTGGACTGTTATGCAGGGGGATGATATTTCCAACGATCCCTCCGCGTGTAAGGAGATTCTGGGTGGTCTGGGCACCCCATTTGAAGCTGAACGTGCCCGTGCCGCACCTCGTGAGTTTCACATCAACCAACTTTCTACCATGTTAGTTGGAAGTTCCATAGTGGCGAACGCCATTCTGGAGGATTACAAGGTGCTCGGCCGCAGGGAGGAGGAAGCTGTTCGCCTACGGGCCGAAGCGGAAGAGTTGGTGAAGGCTGCTCGTGCGGGTGCGGAGCAGCTTGAAAGGGATAGAGCTGCTTTTGAGAAGCAGAAACAGACTGCAGAGTGGGCTTCATCTGCCCAGCTGAAACATGTTCGTACTCTTGCTAAGTTACTTTCTGATGAACGCAAGAGCTGGAACGAAAAGATTTCCAATGAGCGCAAGACCTGGAAAGAATCTTGGGCTAATCAGAATGAAAATCTGTTTCGTGCTCGCCAGGAGGTGGCCAATCTGAAGGCCGCAAATGCTGCGTTGGCAAAGGAGAAGGCTGCGGCCGAGGCAGCTGCAGGTAGGGCTAAGGAGGATGAGGCCCGGACCGCTAAGGCTCTTGAAGAGGCCAAGAAGGCGGGTGCCCATGTTGCCAATGCCCTTGATGAAGCCAAGGAGAGGGAGAGTCGTGCCTCTAAGGCTCTTGAGGAGGCGAATGCTGAGCGCACCCGTTTGAATCAGACTGTTGTGAGCCTTCAGGTATGATTTGTCTCTTATATTGTCTTTCCTTCTGCCCTTTAAGAATGTTTACTAATTTTGTGCAAACTGTTTCTTATTTTTGAAAGGCTGAGGTTCAGACTCGGGAGGTCAAGGTTGCAGATCTCACAACCCGTGTGACTGTAGCGGAAGAGCGGGCGAACGAGGCTGTGGAGGCCAGAGATGCCTTGACCACTTCCTTCAACCAGCTTGAGGCTGATCGTGAATGGATGCGGAGTCACGGTATTGCACATGTAAGTATCCCGTGCCTTTGTATTTGCTCGGATTAGCATGTGAGTCTCACTGTTCTTTTGCTACAGATCGTTCAAGCTATCATGGATGCGCCTGAGACCGCAACTGGCATAGACTTGATCAAGCAGCGTGCTCGTGACGCTGGTTTCAAAGCTGGTTATAGTCGCTGTGTCGGTCATATAAACATCATGTCCAAAGGCGGCTATACTGACCAACGGTCCGGGTTCCGTGACGTGGACACCGAAGCGCTTCTTGATGCGGTCGTTGCCTCCTTTTATGATACGTCTCTCTCTTGTGTGGAGAAACTGGACGAATGTTTAGAGGCCGCGGATTATGTGGACCGGTTGCGGATGCTATATGCCGATGCGGAAGAGGAGAATCCTGCTGGTGGTGGCCAAGATGGCGCGGGTTCCAGTGGTACAAAATAGGACTTAGGTTGGCCTGTGTGCCCCTTTTTTGTTTTCCTCTTGTATATGTTGGAAACTTTATGTAAATCCGTTATGCACCGCGTGGGTGCCTGAATTTTTTGAATATAAAGTTTAACTGCTGCTCAATCTATACAAGTGTTTTTACTTCTTGCATGTTTGAATGTATGTATGCGTAACTCTACCCATTGTGAATGGGGTTGAGTATACTCTATACCTTTGTCGTATGAGTATGAGTCAATTCCATCATTTGCCCCATTAGGGTTTTAGAATTGTGTAAGTTTTATAAAAACTTGTATATCCGGAACTCTACCCATTTGTGAATGGGGTCAAGTATACTCTATACCTTTGTCGTATGAGTATGAGTCAATTCCATCATTCGCCCCATTAGGGTTTTAGAATTGTGTAAGTTTTGTAAAAACTTGTATATTCAGCCGGATAGACACTTAATATTCTGCCTTTTGCTGGCCTATTACAATATTTGTGTGTGGTTAGCACTTTGTGTGGGTATCGCGAATGAAGATTTTGCCAATCTGTTTTTGCGGATACCGCAAAATGGAACACGCATTTGTAATAGTGGTAATAAACAATATTGTATTGAATTGCTCGTTTATTTATTTGCAAATGGCCTGCGGCCAGATAGGTTACATGAAAATGTAAAAAACATGGCTTACATGTAACAGCGTCTAAGCTGTTGTGCATTCCATGTTCGTGCGATAGGTTCGCCTTCTAACGTTTGCAACTTATACGCGCCTTTTCCCAAGACCTCATTGATGAGGTAGGGTCCTTCCCACTTGGGGGCAAGTTTTCCTGGGCGTTCAGCATTAGATGCTTCATTGTCACGGAGGACGTAGTCTCCCGGGTTGAAAGTACAAACGCGGACACGCGAGTTGTAGTACTTTTCCAGTTTGGATTTGTACTTAGCCTTGTTGATGGCAGCGTTTTCACGCCTCTCTTCCAAGAGGTCTAAGTCAATCATGTGTTCCATACTGTTGTCTATTTTTTCTATAGCCCATATTCTGGGTGAAGGGAGGCCTACTTCCGCGGGGATCACCGCTTCTGAGCCATAAACTAGGCTGAAAGGTGTCTCCCCATTGCTCATTTTTGGGCTTGTGCGGTGAGCCCATAAGATACTTGGGAGTTTATCGACCCAGCCATGCCTGGTTGTTCCCAATCTTGCTTTGATGCCTTCGACTAGACTTTTGTTGATACTCTCAACTTGGTCGTTTCCTTGCGGATGTGCTACGGATGAGAATATATGTTCAATGTGTAGTTCTTCTAGCCATTTTTGAAATTCGTCGGCAGCAAAGTTGGTGCCGTTATCGGTAATGATGCACATTGGTAGACCGAAACGGCAGATGATATGTTCCCAAATGAATTTCCGTGTTATCATAGCAGTGGTTGAGGCGAGCGGTTTCGCCTCTACCCATTTTGTGAAGTAATCAACCACTACTATGATAAATTTGACCGCACCTTGTGCGTCTGGGAAGGGTCCGACCACGTCGATTGCCCATTTCTGAAAGGGCCATGCGGTGGTGACCGGGACCAAGTTGTTCTTGGGGCACAACGTTTTTGGAGCGTGTCGTTGACAGTTAACACATTTGCGCAACTCTTTGACGGCGTCCAGGTGCATGTCGGGCCAGTAGTACCCGGCATTCATGATTTTGGCCACTACCATTCGTGGTCCTGCGTGTATGCCACACATTCCCTCGTGTATCTCTCTGATGAGGTATGTGGCATCCTGTGGGTTGACGCATCGTAAGAGTGGGCCTAGGTATGATTTACGGTATAAGATACCGTCTCCCATTTGATAATGGCACGCTTTGTATTGTAGCTTGCGTGCCTCTGACTTGCTTTCGGGAGTCACACCTGATTGCAAATATGCAATAATTGGTGTCATCCAAGATGTTGTGCCGTATTGGATGACATTGACCTGGCGCAGGGGTACCGAAGGATACTGCAAAATTTCGATGCGTATCGCCTTTGCCAGGTGTTGGAAGCTGATGGATGCAAGTTTTGAGAGTGCATCTGCGGATTTGTTTTCACTTCTGTTGATATGTCGGATATTGAATGAAGTGAACTTTGATGTTAGTTGCAGGGCTTGCTCGAGGTAGAGGATCATGATATCCCCCTTTGCGGCATAATCGCCGCGTATCTGCCCTGCAACCAACAAAGAGTCGACGTGTGCTTCCAAATGATGCACGCCGAGTTTGACTGCTAAACGTAGTCCTGCTAGTAAAGCCTCATATTCTGCCTCGTTATTTGTGCTTTTGAAATCGCGGCGGATTGCATATGTAAGTTCCTGACCATCAGGGCTGACGAGTCGCAGACCTGCGCCTGCACCTTCCTCGTTGGAGGCACCATCAGTAAAGAGTGCCCAAGTTTCCGAGGAAGATGGTGTTGGTGTAGCATTTTGTGCTTCTTCGCATTCTTGGATGCGATTAGCCGGTACTTCGGCGACGAAATCAGCTAAGACTTGTCCTTTAATCGCGGGGCGCGGTTTATAGTTCAGCGTGTGCACGCCCAGCTCGATTGCCCATTTTGCTAATCTCCCAGGGCCGATCCTGTAATTGGTTAGCACCGTGATTACATGGTTTGCGAAGTAGCGTCGCAACCGTCTTGATGCGTGTACTAGTGCTAATACCAATTTTTCCATTATTGAATATCTTGTCTCTGGGTCGTTGAGCATCTTGCTGATGTAATAGATGGGTGTTTGAACCCCCTTTCGCTCCACTATTAGTACCGCACCTACCGCGTTGTCTGCGGCAGATAAGTATAATATGAGTGGTTCACCCTTGCGTGGTGCGGTTAGAGTTGGGAGTTTTATCAAACACTCCTTCATTTCCCGGAAAGCATTTTCGGCCTCTGCGGTCCACTAGAATTGTTCTTTCTTTAAACAGTTCCGCAGGGTCTTGATGAAAGGATATGACTTAGCTGCATGGTTGGCTAAGAATCTATTCAGTGCGGCTAGCCTGCCGGCCAGCCGTTGCATTTCTTTCATCGTTGAAGGCGATGGCATGCGCTCGATCGCCTGAACTTTCTCCGGGTTTACCTTGAATCCATCTTTGGTCACGATGAATCCAAGGAATTTGCCTTCTTCCATTCCAAACGAGCATTTCCCTGGATTGAGCTTCATGTTAATGCTTCGCAGAGTTTGGAATGTACGTTCAATATCAGTAAGCATGGTTTCTTCCTCCATGCTTATGACGACTAGATCGTCCATGTAGATTTCGACACTTTTGCTTATTTGCTCGCGGAAAGTGTCGTTCATTAGTTTTTGATAGGTTGCGCCCGCGTTGCGCAACCCAAACGGCATTTTTGTATAACAGTAATTCCCGGTGGGAGTGCGGAATGCCGTTTTGTCTTCATCTTCGACTGCCATCTGTACTTGGTGGTAGCCTTTGTAACAATCGAGGAAGCACTTCCATCTGAAAGGTGCGAGGTTATCGACTTTTTCGTCGATTTCCGGAAGTGCGTAACAATACTTGGGGCAGGCTTTGTTGAGGTCTTTGTAATCGACGCACATGTGCCAGCCCCCGGATGGTTTCTCCACCATGACTGGGTTGGACAACCAAGTCTGGTATTTAACTTCCCGCAGGATGCCTGCGGAGAGCAGTTCTTCCACCTGCTCTTGCATCGCCTGGTTTTTAGCGGATCCAAGGTGGCGTTGGCCTTGGATCACCGGCTTAATACCTAGCATGGTATTTAAGCAATGTTGCGCGATTTCACGCGGGACCCCAATCATGTCTACGGGTGTGCACGCGAAAATGTCTTGGTTCCTGAAGAGAAGCTGCTTCAGGTGCGCTTTGGTATTAGCGGACAAGGCGTGGCCCAATGTAACCTTTTGTTCTGGGTATCTCGCGTTGAGAACCCATTTTTCTGGTTGGTTGTTGGGGGTAGGCCTTGCTATCTTGGTCGGACGTATTTCATGTAACAACTGCCACTAAAATCCATAATTAGGATGGTAATTAGCTATTAAGAAAACCCTAATTGAGAAACCCAAGTAATTCTGCACTAACCCTAAAATTTCCAGAACAATCAGAATCAGGATCAGGGCCCCTAAAACTCAGGGGGGGCAAAACCCTAGTTACGATTATCATCATAACTCTCTGTCGAAATAGAATTTTGAAAATCTATCGACTCAGCAAGCCTACACACGCAAAAACCTAGTCTATGAAAGTAGGGTGGTCACTCGCGTAGCGCGACGCCTAAAGGGGTACCCCCTCGCGCTACGCGACGGTGCCAAATTTTCAGTATAAATAGCAGGGGTTGGGACTTGAAATCTGACACTTGAACGACGTTAAGATTCATAATATACGTCGAGTTATAAGCAAAACAGTCCAACACACACACAATTATCGAAACGCTGCCGCAATCAGGGTAATAACTCGATCGCTATTACAATTCAACGTCCGATCGATTATAACTATCCAACGATAGTCCGGGTGCTGCTCAATTGAGCTTGTACTTTGATTATTCGTCGTGATTTCGACTTGAATATTAGAGTGCTGTTCGAATTCGGACTATGCTCTGTTATTCGTTGTGAATCCGATTGAATTATCGAGTATTGCACTGATTAATCGTTGTGAAGGTTTAATCTCGTGAATTGACGTAATTGCTGTATTAGTTACTAACCTGTGTGTGTGCATTGTGTTAAATTAGGTTTAAGCAAGGCTAATCAGTAGGCTTATATCTATTGCTCGTTAATCTGCAATGTGAGTCATTCTTCTTTTAAACTGTTTTCTCACAGTTTGTGAGTAAGTATTACAATACCTCAAATTATTTTCAAAGGTTATAATTACAGGGATTAAGTCTTTGTAATCACCAAATTACAGCTGGTATGTGGGGTATTGTGCACATTACTGTTATTATCACTCTATGTGAGTGAATATTACTCTATGTGAGTTATTTCTACTCTGTGTGAGTACACCGTCACTATTTGGGCAACGGGACCCAATAGTGGTATGACCACAGTCACAGAAATGAATCGAGTGACAAATACCCATTCTTGATAATTGGTTGATAGAAACATTGTAATCGCTCTTAATACTGTAAATTATAACTAACGGGTCGTTTTAGAAAACAGAATGATTCACTCAGTATTTCCCCGCTGACAAAACCTTTTTCAAACATGTTTCAGGTGATCTGTGTGATCCAGGAAAAGTGCAGTAAAGCACTATCAAGCTCAGAGAAGTGGCTCAGTGTAAATAAACCAATAAAACGTGTTTTGAAAAATAAAGATTTCTGTGTGAAATCAACTTATTGTAAATTATGGGATTTATCCCTTAAACTTTGTGTAATATATTAAACGAGCATATTTTACGGATAAAAGATCCTGTTATAAAAAGACTTCCGCTGCCGCATAAATTAAATACCACGGGAACTGTCTCGCGGTCCCCCGACTCCGTCCAGGGTGGGTCGGGGAGCCGTGACAGCGAAGGTGGTATCAGAGCTAATAATTAAATTGAGCCACTGATCGAGCCACTGATTAAGCCTAAATTAAGTATTGTGTCCAAAATGCTTAATTTTACTAATTGTTATTCTGTGATTATTTGTTTTATTAACTGGCTATTTTTAGTTACAGTATGGGTAAGCAAAAGCTGTCTGCTATCTACCACAAACTAGATGTGGCATCTTCTTCTAAAAATCCAGTAAATTTAGAAGAAGGAATCTTTGTCCGCAAGGCAAACTATGAGAATCCACTTTCCCCAGAGAAAAGGGATTCGATACTTAAAAAGAGTCAGGAAACAAAGAAACCCCGAACCAAGAGAGTTAGGTTTAACCCAGAAGTCCAAGAGTTGGGTAATAGTACACCTTGGGAAGATAAAATAGATGGGAAATGGGCAAATCTCTATATGCTAGCTACTGTAGCAGAAAATGCTAATCTCTAAATATCCGATAAGTTGGGTCTAGTAAGAGAAATCACAATCCCATAAATAAATAAAGTCCTAAGTGTGTTTATTCCTGTTGTTCTTTGTATAAATTAGTATGCAATAAAACTTCAGTGTTTTGTTTGTTAAACTTTGTTCCAAAGTTTTAACATTGCATTTTACATATATGCTATGCAGGATGAATGAGATGTCGGAAACATTCCAGAATCTCAACTTATATCCAGTACCTATCGAAGTCTCTCACGACTTTACTGGTTACATTGCTGACATAGAAGAACCTGTGGAATTCCAAGCTCCACCGCTGGAAAAAGCCAAACCTAAAAAGAAGAGAAGATACGTAGGGTGGAGGAAAGTGCGCCGTAGGAAACCTGCCACTAGGAAACTCCTTAAAATAGAAAATCCTGTGAGTATGAGCAAGGGAAAGGAAATAGAAACTGGAGAAAGTTCAAAACCACCTGAAAAGGAAATAGGAATAGATCTGAAACAAAAGGGAATAGAGATTGGCGAAAGCTCTAAACAGTCTGAGGAATTCACGTTCCAGGACGAAATAGATCGCCTACTGGAGAATTGTGATGTTTTAGAGCCTATCAACGATAATCTCTTTTCTTACCCGGCTACAGTTCAATTCCCACTAAACCTAGGACCAGCTATTCCAGACCCATTAGTTCATACCAGACCATTAGGCCAAATGGAGGAATGGTGGACTAATGACTGGCAATTCCAAAATATAGTTAACAGTCCTTATAGCTTCCTTCCACAATTTGACCCAGAACCACTCCCAAATCCTCCCATGAGTAATGAAAACCTAGCTGAACTCCGTCAGTTCGGTGAAGAACTGATAGGTACAGGTAATAGGATCAGGGAAATGGGGGAGCATCTAACTTGGAAGTACGATGAGAGGGAGCATCGTTACTAGAACAGTCAGTTAAACCACAGAAAACCCTATTGTATGATAGTAACTTAAAATTCTGTAAAATGGGCAATAAAACTCTGTAAGATACGGTGTGTATGGATGCATATACAATATACTAACAAAAGTCGAGAAATCGACAATTTTGGTGATACTTGTATATTGTGATAATCTATATGTATCTATGTGAATTTTGTCATTGATAAGTTAGACACTAATAATTTTACCAATTAACAGATGGAAAACGCTAATAATGAACCAATTAATGAAGAAAATCAATCTGAGCAAGAACAGGAAGATCAATATATAACTCGACAAGATATCGAGCATTTTATCGCCCAAGGGATAGCTCATGCTATTCCAGAAATTGTAGCTGCTGTTCGAAAACCTGCCGAACCACAATTAATTCCTAGTAAACGTATTCCAGAAGATAACGGCAGTAACAGCATAAATGGAGGCGGTAATCATGACGATCATGATCCGCAACAGGCCCCACTCCCTAAAAGAATGAAAGCTGCAACGCCTGGTTGCACTTATAAAGAATTTCTTGCTTGCAAACCCGCTGAATTTGCAGGTAATGAAGGGGCAACTGCAACACTGCGTTGGTTAGAGAAAACCGAAGCAGTAATTGCAATAAGCAAATGTGCCGATGGAGACCAGGTGATGTATGCATCAAATCTGTTCAAAGAAGGAGCACTTGAATGGTGGAACACGGTCCTCCAGGCAAAAGGAAGAAGGATAGCTTATGCAATGAGTTGGGAAGAATTTAAGAGTCTTGTAGAAATAAAATTCTGTCCCGAATACGAGAAGGAACAAATGGCAAACAAGTTCCTAAGTCATCGTATGCTAGGAGTAGATTGTCGGGGATATACTTCGACATTCTTTGAATACGCAAGAGTAGTGCCATCACTGGCTTCGCTAGAACCGGTACTTATCTCTCGTTACATCTGGGGGTTAATTAGTGAAATCCGAAACATTGTTAAAGCTGCGAGACCTCGTACTATTGATGATGCTGTAGAATTAGCTAATACCCTAACCGATGAATTGGTACGCACAAGAGAGGAAGATCGCAAGAAGGAATTAGCTCACAAGATTACCCAAGGATTTCGTATGGGTAATGCCAAGAAGAGAGGAACCGGACAATCCTCATCATCTCCTTTCTGCAAAATTTGCAAAAAGAAGCATTATGGACAATGCAACATGGTTTGTAATTTTTGCAAAATGAAAGGACATCGGGAAGAAGACTGCAGGAAGAAAACAAAAGTTTGTTATAATTGCAGAGAGAGGGGACACTTTCAATCTGAATGTCCTAAGTTAGCTAAACCTGTAGTTAACCAAACCAAACCAGCTGAAGGAACAACCAAAAGAAATGCGCGAGCATTCCAGCTGACCACTCAAGAGGCCGAACTCATTCCAGATGTGATAGCTGGTACGTTCTTAGTTCACAACGTATTTGCAAAAGTATTATTTGACTCTGGTGCGAACCAAAGTTTTATAAATACTTTATTTTGCCAAGATCTTAAGTTACCATTAACCACTCTTAGTTAAATCTTCACAGTAGAAACCGCAGAAGGAAATTCTGTGAAAATAGATAAAATCTGGCAAGAAGGAAAAATAGAATTATTAGGCCATAAGTTTTCTGCAAATTTGTTACCAATGAATTTAGCCGGATTCGATGTAGTATTAGGAATGGATTGGTTAATAGCCAACCATGCACGAATCCTATGTGACAAAAATGCTGTAGAAATTCAAACACCTACAGGAGAAGTAATTTTAATTACTGGAGATAAATCTCGAAAGCCACTGAAATTTATCTCAGTAATGAAATTGGCTAGTTATTCGAGAAAACAGGAAATGGTGTATATGATTTCAATAATCATTAACACTAAGGATAAGGAACTTCAGGACATCCCGGTAGTGTCAGAATACCCAGACGTTTTTCCAGAAGAATTACCTGGATTACCACCTGATAGAGAAGTAGAGTTTAGAATTCATTTAATTCCAGGTACTGCACCAATAGCTAAAGCACCATATAGATTAGCACCTACCGAAATGTTAGAATTGAAAAAGCAATTAGATGAATTATTAAGCAAAGGATTCATACAACCTAGTTCATCCCCTTGGGGTGCACCGATACTGTTTGTGAAAAAGAAAGATGGATCGATGAGAATGTGTATCGATTATAGAGAATTGAATAAGGTTACGATTAAGAATCGATACCCACTACCTAGGATTGATGATCTTTTTGATCAATTGCAAGGAGCTAGGTATTTCTCTATGATAGATTTAAGATCTGGATATCATCAGTTGAAGGTACAAGAAGAAGACATACCTAAAACTGCTTTCAGAACTAGGTATGGTCATTATGAGTTTACAGTCATGCCCTTTGGATTAACGAATGCCCCAGCAGCATTCATGGACATGATGAATCGCATCTGTAAACCATACTTGGATAAATTTGTAATCGTTTTCATCGACGATATACTTATTTACTCCAAAAGCCAAAAAGAACATTGTGAGCATTTACATGTTCTCTTAACTTTGTTAAGAAACGAAAGGCTTTATGCCAAATTTTCGAAATGTGAATTTTGGCTGCAAGAAGTACAATTCTTAGGTCATGTGGTAAATCACGAAGGTATCCATGTAGATCCTGCTAAGATAGAAGCAATTACGAAGTGGAAAGTTCCACAAACAGCAATGGAGATAAGAAGTTTTCTAGGCTTAGCCGGATACTATAGACGATTTATCAAAGATTTTTCTAAAATAGCCGTACCATTAACTAAGTTAACCTGTAAAGCCGTTAAGTTTGAATGGGGACCTAGACAAGAAGAAGCCTTTAAGATTTTAAAGCATAGGTTGAAGAATGCACCAATCTTAGCTTTACCCGAAGGAACAGAAGATTTTGAGGTATATTGTGATGCTTCAAAATTAGGCTATGGATGTGTGTTAATGCAACGCAAGAAGGTAATTGCGTATGCTTCTAGACAATTGAAAAAGCACGAAGAAAATTATACGACTCATGATCTAGAATTAGGAGCCATAATCTTTGCCCTTAAGATATGGAGACATTATTTGTATGGAAGTAAGTTTACTGTTTATACAGATCATAAGAGTCTAAGATATATATTTGGGCAAAAAGAATTAAACATGAGGCAAAGAAGATGGATGGAAATGCTAAGCGATTACGACTGTGATATTCAATATCACGAAGGAAAGGCAAATGTAGTTGCAGATGCCTTAAGTCGTAAGTACCATGAGAAACAGAAACGAGTCCGTGCTCTGAGGTTAAATCTACAAGTAGATTTAATGGCACAAATTAAAGAAGTCTAGAAAACAGCAATCCAAGACGATGCTGAAGGAATGAAAGGTTACCTAAAAGAATTAGAACAAGGAAATGATGGAATTTGGAAATTCCATAAGAAACGAATTTGGGTACCTAAGCAAGGAGAGTTAAGAAATAAGATTTTAGAAGAAGCTCATAAATCTAGGTATACCATGCACCCAGGAAACAATAAGATGTACCAAGATTTAAGGAATAATTTCTGGTGGATAGGAATGAAAAGGATATAGCCGAATACGTATCCAAGTGCTTAACTTGTTCACAAGTTAAAGCTGAACACCAGAAACCTTCAGGACTATTACAACAGTTAGAAATGCCTGTATGGAAATGGGAACTCATAACAATGGACTTTGTTACTAAGTTACCCAAAACCAGAAAAGGTAATGATGCTATTTGGGTAATTGTCGATCGATTAACCAAGACAGCTCATTTCCTACCAATGAAAGAAACCTTTAGCATGGAAAGGTTAGCACAACTCTACGTGGACGAGGTAGTATCTCCACATGGAGTCCCGCTCTCCATTGTATCGGATAGAGATAGTCGATTTACTTCGCATTTCTGGAAAAGTTTTCAGAAAGCAATGGGAACTCGACTAAATCTAAGTACTGCTTATCATCCACAAACAGACGGACAGAGTGAAAGGACAATACAAACTCTAGAGGACATGCTCCGAGCATGTGTAATTGACTTTGGTGGTAATTGGGATAGCCATTTACCATTAATTGAATTCTCCTATAACAATAGTTATCATTCAAGCATCGAAGCTGCACCATTTGAAGCACTATACGGACGTAAGTGCAGAACTCCAGTATGTTGGGCAGAAATCGGAGAAAGTCAATTATCAGGTCCTGAATTAGTACAAGAAACTACTGACAAGATAACTCAGATCAAGGAAAGACTGAAAACAGCTCGAGATCGTCAAAAGAGCTATGCAGACAACCGTCGCAAGCCTTTAGAATTTCAAATCGGAGATAAGGTACTTTTAAAAGTTTCTCCTTGGAAAGGAGTAGTACGATTCGGTAAGAAAGGAAAGCTAAGTCCAAGATACGTTGGACCATTCCCCGTGATTCAACGAATAGGACCAGTTGCTTATCGTTTACAACTACCAGAAGAATTAGCTGGAGTACATGATGTATTTCATGTATCCAATCTTAAGAAATGTTTAGCAGACGAATCCCTGGTAGTACCTCTTCAAGATGTAGAGGTGAACGAAAAGTTAAAATTTATAGAGAAACCACTACAGATTGAAGATAGAAAAGTCAAGTTTCTCAAACACAAACGACTAGTGCTAGTAAAAGTCAAATGGGAATCCAAGAGAGGACCAGAATACACTTGGGAACTGGAATCGGAAATGAAGCGAAAGTACCCTCATCTATTCCAGTAAATCTCGAGGACGAGATTTTTCTTAAGGTGGGGAGGATGTAACAACTGCCACTAAAATCCATAATTAGGATGGTAATTAGCTATTAAGAAAACCCTAATTGAGAAACCCAAGTAATTCTGCACTAACCCTAAAATTTCCAGAACAATCAGAATCAGGATCAGGGCCCCTAAAACTCAGGGGGGGCAAAACCCTAGTTACGATTATCATCATAACTCTCTGTCGAAATAGAATTTTGAAAATCTATCGACTCAGCAAGCCTACACACGCAAAAACCTAGTCTATGAAAGTAGGGTGGTCACTCGCGTAGCGCGACGCCTAAAGGGGTACCCCCTCGCGCTACGCGACGGTGCCAAATTTTCAGTATAAATAGCAGGGGTTGGGACTTGAAATCTGACACTTGAACGACGTTAAGATTCATAATATACGTCGAGTTATAAGCAAAACAGTCCAACACACACACAATTATCAAAACGCTGCCGCAATCAGGGTAATAACTCGATCGCTATTACAATTCAACGTCCGATCGATTATAACTATCCAACGATAGTCCGGGTGCTGCTCAATTGAGCTTGTACTTTGATTATTCGTCGTGATTTCGACTTGAATATTAGAGTGCTGTTCGAATTCGGACTATGCTCTGTTATTCGTTGTGAATCCGATTGAATTATCGAGTATTGCACTGATTAATCGTTGTGAAGGTTTAATCTCGTGAATTGACGTAATTGCTGTATTAGTTACTAACCTGTGTGTGTGCATTGTGTTAAATTAGGTTTAAGCAAGGCTAATCAGTAGGCTTATATCTATTGCTCGTTAATCTGCAATGTGAGTCATTCTTCTTTTAAACTGTTTTCTCACAGTTTGTGAGTAAGTATTACAATACCTCAAATTATTTTCAAAGGTTATAATTACAGGGATTAAGTCTTTGTAATCACCAAATTACAGCTGGTATGTGGGGTATTGTGCACATTACTGTTATTATCACTCTATGTGAGTGAATATTACTCTATGTGAGTTATTTCTACTCTGTGTGAGTACACCGTCACTATTTGGGCAACGGGACCCAATAGTGGTATGACCACAGTCACAGAAATGAATCGAGTGACAAATACCCATTCTTGATAATTGGTTGATAGAAACATTGTAATCGCTCTTAATACTGTAAATTATAACTAACGGGTCGTTTTAGAAAACAGAATGATTCACTCAGTATTTCCCCGCTGACAAAACCTTTTTCAAACATGTTTCAGGTGATCTGTGTGATCCAGGAAAAGTGCAGTAAAGCACTATCAAGCTCAGAGAAGTGGCTCAGTGTAAATAAACCAATAAAACGTCTTTTGAAAAATAAAGATTTCTGTGTGAAATCAACTTATTGTAAATTATGGGATTTATCCCTTAAACTTTGTGTAATATATTAAACGAGCATATTTTACGGATAAAAGATCCTGTTATAAGAGGACTTCCGCTGCCGCATAAATTAAATACCACGGGAACTGTCTCGCGGTCCCCCGACTCCGTCCAGGGTGGGTCGGGGAGCCGTGACATTTCATCCGACATCATGACGTCTCTGCGCGCGTAGATTATCGCGACCCCCGTTTCGGTTGGGAAACCGACAGCAGAGTGGGGTACGGACGTAATCATATTGAAATCACCTTGGGATTCTCTCCCAATGAGTACGTTATATTTGGAGATATGAGGTAAAACCATGAAGTTTACCTCTTCTGTTCATGTGTGCCTCCCGCTGGTAAGGCGCACGCGGAACGTAATTTGGCCCAGGGGAAAGACAGTTTCTCCAGTGAACCCGGCCAACGGGTAATCCGCTGCTTGCAACCGATCTTTGTCTTCCTAATCGAACTGGTAGAAGCATTGCTCATAGATGATATCGGAAGTACTGCCCGGGTCAATGAATAGACACTCGGTGCAGTAATGAGCCAGCTGGCCTGTAATAACGACGGCGCGTCTGTCGCGCGGGCCGCCTCGGACTTTTGGAAAGACGACTTGCTCGTCTTTCCAGTCATTGTCCGGTCTTCTTGCCGCCTTGCGTGGCCTACCTTTACCTCCGTTGATCATGTGGGTGGAGGCCACGTACATGGTCCTCTTCCCTGAGGAGGTGCCTTCGCCATGAGGGGTGATGCGCTTGGTGGGTTTTTGTCCACCTGGCAAAAGATGTTGCAGTTTCCCCTCTTTTAAGGCTCGCTCAATCTCCAGCCGGAGACTGATGCAGTTGTTTGTGGTGTGGCCCGAGTCCTTGTGGTACTCACAATAGAGTGTGAGATCTTGATTTTTCTTGGACTTCATTGGTTGGGCCGGTCGCAAGAGCTGTGCGTCCGTAAGAAGGACTTCGCTTCGCGACACAGTGATCTCGGTCCAGTTGCGGTCCCGAGAATCTTTCTTTGGTGCCCGGCTGTCCCGTTGGGGGTTGTAGTTCCTTGGGTCAAACGGGTTGGTCCGCGGGAAGTATGGTTTAGAAATGTCACGATTTCCAACGTCCCGGTTGCGTTTATTGTTACGCTTGGACCCCTGGTGGGAGGTTTCGGCTTGGGGCTGTGCCTTTGCCATATGCGGTTCGAGGGACCGCTGCGTCTGGGCGTATGTCTTGACTGCGGCCATGACATCTTCCCATTTTTTAGGCAAGCCCTCCTTGCCAGAGATGGTCATAACCATCTGCCTGTCCCTAACGGCCTTGATGAAATGGTTCCGTGCCATTTGGTCTTGCACGTCACCTATCTCTAGGCATTCTTTATTGTACCGGACGACGAATGCTTCTAGAGATTCGTCGTCCCTGCGCCAGATATTCATGACGTCTAACGAATCACGTACGTGACGTCGTTGCTGGCTTAAATGAGCGAGGAACTTTGCATGCAAGTCCTCGAATGAGGCCAGTGATCCCACTGGCAAAGAATCGAACCAAGCCCTGGCAAGACCCGCAAGGGTCTGGGGGAAAAAATTGCACCAAGTGGGTTCATCCCACTGGCCGTTGCACCCTGTGCCCATGAAAACGTTCATGTGGTCGTCCGGGTCGGACGAACCGTTGTATTTCCCAACGTTGAATGGGAATTTTGTTGTGGTGACATGGGCGTGGGCAATTCGCGGGGCGAATTTGGAGTTTTCGGCCGCAGCTTTCGGCCTGTAGGGCTGGTTCTCAGGGCGTTTTGCAGCCCTGAGGTATGTATTGCGTGGATGAGTGGGAGGTATATAGTTGCGTCCTCCCGGTCTGTTGCTGGTGTCGTGCGAATCCCCGCAGTATGTATGGTCGTCCGGGTTGGTACGGCCATAACCTTCATACTGGGGCAGCGGTCCCAGCCGGCTTTGGATGCCGGAACTGCGGTGGACTGTGGATTGCCGCCTGTTAACGCCTTGAGGGCCCAGGCGGCTCTGTATTGGGCCCCTGGTGCGGGACCCATATGAGGAATCGTCCTCATTTATTGTGTGGACCTCACAGTAAGAGGATCCGCGGTCCTCACGTCTGCTTCTGGAGGCTGGACGTGAGGGTGCCCTGCCGTCGTATTGTAAAATACGACCAGTAGGTGTATGCGGTGCCGGGATAGGCCCGACTTGTATTTGCGCCTCAGCGCAAGCTCGGTTATATGTTGCGGCCAGCAGGGCGGCCTGCTGGTCATACCAGGCGTGAGGGTCCATGTCCGGAGGGATCACAGATGTGTACTATGATAGGTCGTGTCCGAACGTTAGGGATGGACCCCTTTGTGTTGATGTGCCAATGTGGCCCGGATTTAGGTTCGGGGGGGTAGTCCCCGCATTTCCTGGGTTGGTGGGGAGTAGATTATCCCCGATAGTGTTGTTTTGGTGATCAGTCATGATCTTTTGAGAGGGAGAAGGATGGTTGAAAAAGTGCTAAGAGTAGCGGTGGGCGCCAATGATGAAACAATGGTTAACCGGGCAGGGTTAACTCACTGGTCTCGTCAAGAAGGGTTAATCCCTTCCTCTCGAGGATCGATGGTTGGATCACCGGTGGGTTGATCTCCTGCACAAGGAAACAAACCGTGACTCGTAACAAGGAGGATCGGGTGGGGGGTGCTCCTTGTTACCACTCTCCAGCGTGAGAATCAGTAGTCTGCTTGGGAAGCAAAGTATGATAGTAGTAGTAGTGAGAGAGTTGTGAAGAGATACCTCAAACCTGGTTTGGGGTTGGTATTTATAGCCGAGGAGTGAAGAAGGAGGTGGATGGACAGACTGACGACATGCTGCACCTTTGCAGGTGTGTCAGGCATGTCGGTTGTGGGGGTGAGGCCACGTCAGCCTGTCGCTTACGTAGATCTGACAGGCGGCTGTCATTAGTGCTACTTGCTCTGTGGTGTCAGTCCCACTTGCTGAGTAGACAGGATGCGGTGCAGGCCGCATCACTGTTTGCGGTAGCTGTAGATGTTCTCGCGTCTTACTCTTGTGATCAAGAAATACGCGAGATGCGGTGCCGGGCCGCATCGTCGCCTGTGGTGACTGTTGCTGTTATCCAGCTTCCTTGTATTGATAGAAGTGTTCATTGGACGCGGTGCTAGGCCGCATCGCTGTGAATACTTTCGTTTTCATACACCAGATGTGATGCTATGCCGCATCACTCTACCGCTCTCATATCCCAGGTAAGTCCTCTATCAATGGGCAGTTTGGATTCAACCCTTGTGTCTGTGTGTTCTCGCACGGACATAGGTAGGTTGTTAGCTAGTGGGGGTTTTGATAAGGGTAATGGTCACCCGCGGTCATGCTGACGCGAGATCTGGGACCATACCCCTTCAATCTTCCACAAGTTGTTAAGGGTTTGGAAGGAAGTAAGAACTTGAGCTTTGTTGGGGGAGACATGTTTGAGAGCATTCCAAAAGCTCATGCTGTTTTGTTCAAAGTATTCATTCATTCCTACACTTGTCTAGTTATCTTCTTACTTTAAAATCATTAATCATCTAGAATGCATACATGTTCTTTAATTTTGGAGATTCTTTTTCATTCCACGACTACAATAATTAATATTGATTTATTTTTTTGATTAATTACATAAAAAACAGTGGGTATTACATAATTGGAGCGATGAAGAATGCGTAGAGATATTGAAGCGATGCAAAGAGGTTATTCCGACCAAGGAAAATGGTGGGAAAGTGATCATCATAGAAATTGTGTTGAAGGATGAAGAATTGGGGAACAAAACCCTCGAGACTCAGCTTTTCTATGATATGTTTGAGTTCACGACGGCAAAGGGAAGACGGAGGAGCAAAAAAGATTGGGCAAAGCTCTTCCATGATGCTTGCTTTAGCGGTTATAAAATATATCCAGTTTTGGAAATAAGGTCTATTATCGAAGTCTACCCCTAGTTAAGATATATCATATATGGATGGTTTTCTACACAAATAAATGTTGAGTGATCGAATTACTAGTCAGTTATGACTTATAAGCTTGTTTGTATGTTTTCTCTGTCAGTGTTGTCAAAATAAATCATGTTTTTTTTAAGAATAGGTGTGCTTGAATTAGTCAACTTCTATTATTTTAAAAGAACTCAATACAGTTGAAGAAAACCAATTATAGACGACTCCGAGCTCGTCAAAGATGGTCACAAAGGGCGATTTTTTTTTAGAATGTTTTGAGGGTAGGATTGGGATTTTTAAAAAATAGCATGAATAATTTTGAAGGTATACACCCCCTCTTTAACTAGTTAGTCCAACGAGATTAAATTAAACAATTATTATTTTATTTATTTTTTATTATTTTACCTTTATCACATGTCCATATCCTTTTGGGTATATTACGACTTTATTTTTGTAATTATTTTTCGTTCGCTATAATAGGTCTCAATACTATACCGTATAATGAACAAAACCAATAATAATAAAAACTGAATTCCTGCTACATCGAATGGGGGATCCCTAGAAGTAATTAAAATCAACCTCAAAGATAATTGAGGGATAAGACCTTATCTAAATATTAATAAAAGACTACAAATAATGTCACATGGCATTCTCTCTTTCAATCTCATAAATTCTATTTATATTTGTTTAATATATTTCTTTTAATATTAATAACCAATATATAAATGTCACTTATCTTTATTTTTATTCTTATCTTTATTTTAATATTAATAAATTCAATTAATAATATTATAAATATCTAAATCTAATATCTAATAAATTATTAATATCTCTTGAACTAATACGAAAATAACTAAATTCATAAATATTAAACTAATAAAAAAATAATAAATATTGACAAAAATGCCCTCATGTGCAAAGCACATGAGCAAATTTAACTGAAAAAACTAACTGGGTTAGGCCTAAAGGACAAAACGTATATGATATGAAAACATAAAGGACAAAACTTGTCAATTTTGAACATAAAGGACAACGCCTGAAAATGGGTATAAATATAAAGGACAATCCTTGAGATTCAGGGCATGTTTGGCTAGGGTATAATTTGAAACCATATGGTGTATTATGCAGATAATAAATAATTATTTAACATTAACTAGGGTTTACTATAATAATATAATAGTTTATTCAAGTTTTACAAAAGTAAAATTTTTAACTTTTTTTGTAATTTATGGTGTTGTGCCTCATGTATAGGTTTTTTTTTCATTTCCACCATACTTTTCACCATTCCCAAGTTTTTCGTTTCGTTCTAAATTTTGTGAGTTAACGTACCGCAACGTACGTGTAGGGTTCAACATTTTTTCGTATATTTTTTCCCGTTTGGCCTGTCGCAACACATCAATATTTCTCCATTTGACAAGTCCGTCGCAACGCGCGAGTCCTGGATTGATTTGGTTAGTTTTTCTATGTTTTACGTTTCGGTTTAATTTCTCTGCAACGAGCGTGCGCGATTCAAAGATTTTACGTCTGCTTTTCGCTCGGCTTTATTTTTTTTTTCGTTTTTTATTTATTTTGTTTTTACGAGTTTTTCCGATGTTAGTGATCGCTGATAGTAGTATAGAATTGGTACTACTTGACATAGTTTTACGTCGACCGCTGCAACGCAGGGGCTTAATACTAGTATTTATAATAAAGAATTACAAGGGTTTCTCCTACAATTGAGGAGAGTCATAAAAATAACAAGAAAATAAAATAATTACAACTATTACAATATTTACAAATCGTTTCCTTTAATACCCCACTTCAATCGAAACGGTGGCGGTTCAAGACGAAGCATTTTACGAAAAACTTCAAATTGAGCACGCGGAAGACTCTTGGTAAATATGTCAGCCACCTGAAGATTGGTTGGAACAAATTTTGTATAAAGCTTACCAGAGCTGACCAACTCCCTAATGAAGTGATAATCCAGATCAATATGTTTTGCACGTTTGTGAGAGACGGGATTTTGGGTCATGAACAAGGCACTTTTATTGTCGCAAAGCAATGTAGGACGATCAGGAGGAAGAGAGTGCAATTCTTGTAGAAGGTGAGTAACCCAAATGAGTTCGGCAGCGGTGTTCGCCATAGCACGATATTCAGATTCACAACTGGACCTAGAGACAGTAGGCTGCTTCTTAGCACTCTAAGACACTAAATTTCCTCCCAGAAAAATAGAATAACCATAGGTAGAACGTTGTGTATCAAGACAACGAGCCCAATCAGCATCACAGTAACCAACAGATGGTGTGTGTGGACGAGTGTAGGTGAGTCCAAAAGAGATCGTACCTTTCATGTATCGGAGAAGACGTTTGATGGCTTGAAAGTGATCAAGAGTCGGATGATGCAAAAATTGTTAGAGTTGATTTACTGCATAAGACACATTATGTCTTGTAATTGTCAGGTATTGCAAGGCACCCACCAAGGAACGATATAAATTAGGATCATGATGAGCCACACCATCAGCCGAGAAAGATTCATGTGGTGAGAGTGGCGTAGCGACCGGTTTGGAATCGTACATATGTGCCCGAAGAAGAATATCCTTAGCATACCTAGCTTGGGTGAGAAACAAACCCGAGGAAGTGTAAACAACTTCTAAGCCCAAAAAATAATTAAGATCCCCAAGATCTTTAATTGCAAACTCTCGATAAAGATGAGAAATAAAGACATAGACAATAGATTCATCATTACCTGTGAGGATAAGATCGTCCATATGAGAATCCTTTTGAAGAACAAAGAGAGATGTATCCGCACGACTACATGTAAATCCATATGCTAGAAGAAACATGCTCAAACATTGAAACCAAGCACGTGGAGCCTGCTTCAGACCATAGAGAGCCTTAGAGAGTTTGCAAACATGATTCGGATATTGAGAACTCACGAAACCAGGAGGTTGCTCCATAAAAACAGTTCACTCAAATTACCATTGTGACAACTCGAGTTTCCAAGATTCCACTTTCGCATTTATTGCACGTAGACTTGTTTGCTTGTAATTGTACACGTGGAATATGTATTGAGAAGTTTGTTTGATATGATTATCTATTTAATGTGATTAAGGTGTTTATCATGTATCCTGTTTGAAAACTTAAACTACTTAAACGGTCCGACGAAACACAAGTGTTTCGCCATAACCCACACCGACGAAACAGAGTTTTGTTTCGTCACAAGCATCCTGACGAAACGGGTGTTTCACCGGCCCACTGATTCGCCGAAGCCCATTAAGGGCCCAGTATGTTACGCATATACTTATTAAGTCCCACTGTTTCATTCGTCACACTGTTGGCAGTTTAGAAACCCTAGAACTCTCCCTCCCCTTCTGTGTGATGGCAATTGTAGAGAACCCCAGGCACCATCCATCTCAATCTATCTAAAACATCCAGCGGTACGGTTAGTGTAAAACTCTATGATTTGATGTAATTGATGTGTGATGAACCTGGTGTGTAAGATTAGGGTTTTCGTAAACCTTAGAAACCTAGAATAGTTGTGTCGATAATTCGATGATTGTATGTGATGTTGTTTATATGAAAGCTTGATGATTCTGTCATTCATGATTGTAATTGGTTACATTCACTACTCATGTTTCTGCTAATATTGTAATTGTGTTAAATAGATACATTCAGATGTCAACGTAAATTGAATAAGGGTACCTTGTGGTTTTAGGGATTCATGTTAGATAGTATGTGAAACAGATTAATGCATGATTGTCGTATGATTGTATGATTTCCATATGATGATGATAAGCTGATGATTAGGGTTCCTGTGATATGCATAACTGTTGATGATGATAACTGTTGACGACGTAACTGATTGCACGACGAAACAGGAGGGTGTGTTTCGCCGAGGGTAATTGCGACGAAACAAGGGGTGTTTCACCGAAGATGATCACGACGAAAGGGATGGGTTTCGTCGAAGGGTTGCACGACAAAACAAGTGTGTTTCATCAAATGGGTAAACTGCACAGTGAACTCAGTTAAGTCTGTTAGGAGTTAACTGGGTTAACTAACTGTTGTTAAAGGATAAGCATCACTTTGCATGAACTTATATGACTGATAAATGCTATGTGATTAGTTGTTACTTGCATGTATGTGATGATCTTGCCTGTTAGTCGAACATGTGAATGTCAACTGATTTTGTATACGTGCATACCATAGGCCTTGACTGATTAATTGGAACCAAGTAGTTAACCAAACCGAGCAAACCAAGGTGAGTTCACACTCTTTCCAAGGCATGGGATTCCCGGTGGGTTTGGGAATGGGATTGAATGACTACCCGTACTTTCATCACTACTAGACTACTTAACACCGTCCTCGATTTGGGAAGGACGCCAGTGCTAAAACTTACGTAAAACCTACGTACTATTGTCCTCGGTTTGGGAAGGACACCAGTGTTAAAACCTATGTAAAACCTAAGTACTACTGTCCTCGAATGGGGAAGGACACCAGCGCTAAACCTACGTACTCGCTACGTACTGTCCTCGGTTAGGGAAGGGTACTTATGCAAAACCTACGTGAACTTAAACTTACCACTCTCCTCGGATTGGGAAGGACACCTATAGATACAACTAGTCTAGTACATACAGCATGGGAAGCCCCCACTTATTATTATAAAGGTTTGGGAATAAGGGTACAGGGTTACGCATATTTATGAAACGAACTTACAATTTCTGAGATGAACTCATTAACCGAACAACCAACTGTGAACTCGCTCAACTTTGTTGTTGACTCTCTGTTACATGCCTTGCAGGTCGATAGGTACTCATGGAGCTTGCACAGGGAGGCGCGGTCGTTGTGGGACATGGATAGTGGATGACATGTTAAAAACATTATAATATTTTTGAATTTATTACTTATGTTGGGTTTTCATATTATGCTTACCCTACTTAAACTATGTTTTGTTTGGACACCAATTCTATTTTGTTGGATTTCATAAACAACTTTTAAATATATGCTATATTCAATATGATTGGTGGCTTGATCCTGGTCAGTCATGCCTCCAAGCGGAGATACCCCGCATATGGATTTTGGGGGTGTGACAGATTGGTATCAGAGCCATTGGTTATAGAGAACTTGGTTTTAATAAGGGGAAAAAGTTTTTGTTAAAACCAGACTATAACCAGAACAGTGGTCAAGGATCCACAACGACGCTTCGCTCCACGTGCAAGACTCAACACTATAGGAGATATGGTTTATGTTTTACTGCTTACTTGTTAGTTACATAGAACTTTGCTCATGGTATGCTTAGATAAACGTAGAAACTGTTGATTGAAAACACATGTGTGCTTACCCTCTTCTGTCATCGCACTTTCGCGAACCTCCCTCACTCATGTTTTCCTTTTGTTGTGAAGATCATGAGTGGACATGTCAATATGACTCAAGCCCAGTTGACGGCTTTGATTAACGAACAAGTTGCTGCGGCACTTGCAGCCGCCCAAGCAGGAGGTATATCCTGCAGTCACAACTCACTCTAGGATCTGTAGATCCTGCCCTCATAAACCAACTCTTGTGTTTAACCTTGTCCTGTTCTTATACACAACAGGTCAGCACGCTCAGCCACCTGTATGCATATTCAAGACTTTCATGGACTGTCGTCCTAGCACATTCAGTGGCACTGAAGGGGCCGTTGGACTCCTCCACTGGTTCGAGAAGCTCGAATCGGTCTTCGAGATGTGTGAATGCCCTGAGGCTCGTAGGGTGAAGTGTACCACTGGTACTCTCGAAGGCATTGCGCTGACTTGGTGGAATACGCAAGTTCAGATGCTGGGGTTTGCGGCTGCTAATGCCACCCCATGGAACGACTTCAAGGAACTGATCAAGTGGGAATACTGCACTCGTGATGACATCCACAAGTTGGAAGTGGAGTTCTTTAATCTGAAGATGACATGGTCAGAGATAGAGGCGTATACGAAAAGGTCAAACGAGCTAGCCATCTTGTATCCAACTATGGTAGATCCTCCTATCAAGCCTATTGATTTGTACCTTAAAGGCTTAGTACCAAAGATTCAAAGCCATGTGACCTCCGCTAATCTTGCTACCATCCAGGATGTTACTCGTCTTGCTCATTGTCTCACAGACAAGGCAGTGGAACAGAACAGGCTGCCTAAACATATCGGTGTTGCTACTACTACTACTTTTGCTATTCCCAGTGATAACAAGCGAAAATGGGATGGGGATTCCAACAAGGGTTCAACTATAGTTCAGTCCTAGGCGCAGCAGCGAAAGACTGATGACTACCAGAGTCCTGGTCAGCAATCTTCTGGTAGTCAGGGGCAGGGTGGATATCGAGGGAACCACCGAAAGTGCAATAGATGCAACAGACACCACAATGGTCAGTGCAACAGGGGACGTTGTCAGAGGTGTCTCAAGATGGGGCATGAGGCCAAAGATTGCAGGAGCTCATGGCCTGCAAACCAGAATCGTCAGCAGCAACAGCAAGCACCGCAGAATCAGCAACGAAAACAGGGCAACAAAGGATGTTTTCAGTGTGGCGTTGAAGGTCACTTCAAGAGATACTGCCCACAGTTAAATCAGAATCAGAATCAGAACCACAACCAAGGAAACGGGAACAATAATGGAAACAACAATGGGGGAAACAATGATAACAACGGTGCTAGGGGTCGTGTGTTCGTGCTGGGTCAGGGTGAAGCAAGGAATGATCCTAATGTGGTGATGGGTAAGTTCCTTCTCGATGACTTTTATGTTACTGTTTTATTTGATTCAGGTGCCGATACCAGTTATGTGTCTCTAAAAGATAGTCAAACGCTCAAGCGCACACCAAGACTATTGAACACCAAGCATGTCGTAGAGTTAGCAAATGGTAGAAGTCTAGAGGCCACACACATAGTTCAGGGTTGCAATCTTGTCCTCGCTGGTCAGACTTTCTCTATCGATCTCATTCCTATAGTTCTGGGTAGTTTCGACATCGTCATTGGGATGGATTGGTTATCCCAACAGCAAGCAGAGATCCTATGCAAAGAGAAGATTGTTCGTATTCCCCGTTATGGTAAAGAACCTCTTGAAGTTCAAGGCGACAAGAGTGGTGCCGTGGTGGGCATCATCTCCTTTCTTAAGGCCCAGAAGTGTTTACGAAAGGGCCACACCGCTATTTTAGCACTTGTTACTGACGCATCAACGAAAGAGAAGAGATCAGAGGATATTCCTGTTGTACGTGACTTTCCTCAAGTGTTTCCTGAAGATTTACCTGGTCTACCGCCTCATTGTCAGGTCGAATTCCAAATCGAGCTAGCTCCTGGAGCAGCGCCCATAGCTCGAGCAGCTTATCGCTTAGCTCCAACTGAACTGGAAGAACTGTCCAAACAATTGCAAGAACTTTTGGATAAAGGTTTTATTTGTCCTAGCTCTTCGCCTTGGGGAGCTCCAGTATTGTTTGTGAAGAAGAAAGACGGTACCTTCCGTATGTGCATAGATTACCGCGAACTCAACAAGGTGACCGTGAAGAATCGTTATCCACTCCTACGCATTGATGACTTATTCGACCAGCTGCATGGGTCGAGCTACTACTCAAAGATTGGTCTGAGGTCAGGTTACCATCAACTGAGTGTCCGGGACGAGGACGTCTCCAAAACAGCATTCAAAACTCGCTACGGCCACTACGAGTTTCTGGTCATGCCATTCGGGTTGACAAACGCGCCTGTAGTCTTTATGGATCTTATGAACAGAGTATGCAAGCCCTACCTAGACAAATTTGTTATTGTCTTCATCGACGACATTCTGATCTATTCTAAGAGTCAGGAGGAACACGAGCAGCATTTACGACTCATTTTGGAACTCCTTCGAACAGAACAGCTGTACGCCAAGTTTTCAAAATGCGACTTCTGGCTTCGTGAAGTCCACTTTCTAGGCCACGTGGTAAACAAGGATGGGATTCATGTTGATCCATCCAAGGTAGACTCGATCAAGAACTGGCCTACACCCCGTACACCAACAGAAATTCGCCAATTCTTGGGTTTGGCGGGCTACTACAGAAGGTTCATCAAGGATTTCTCTAAGATTGCGCAACCTCTCACTTTACTAACTCAGAAAGGAGTCACCTACCATTGGGGTGAGCCACAAGAATCTGCATTTCAACACCTAAAGGATAGACTTTGCAGCGCACCTATTCTTTCATTGCCAGAGGGCACAGACGATTTTGTAGTTTATTGCGACACGTTAATTCAAGGTCTTGGGTGTGTATTGATGCAACGTGACAAGGTTATAGCTTATGTGTCACGTCAACTTAAGGTTCATGAAAGGAATTACACTACGCACGATCTAGAGCTGGGAGTTGTTATTTTCGCGCTGAAGATATGGAGACATTACCTGTACGGTACCAAGTGCACCATCTACACCGATCACAGGAGTCTCGAGCATATCTTCAAACAGAAGGAATTAAACATGCGTCAACATTGATGGGTCGAGCTGTTAAACGATTACGAATGCGAGATCAAGTACCATCCGGGCAAGGCTAATGTGGTGGCCGACGCCCTCAGTCGAAAGGATACTACACCTAGGCATGTACGAGCGTTGCAACTCACTATTCAGCCTAGTCTTCCTTCTCAGATACGAGATGCTCAGGTAGAAGCATTGAAACCAGAAAACGTTAAGGCTGAAGCCTTACGCGGCTCAAGGCAACGGTTAGAACAAAAGGAAGATGGCGCCTACTATGTAACAGGACGCATTTGGGTCCCACATTATGGAAACTTATGCGAGCTGGTGATGGATGAAGCACATAAGTCTCGCTACTCAGTACATCCAGGTTCGGATAAGATGTACCACGATCTCAGAACTACGTATTGGTGGCCTAGCATGAAAGCCCACATAGCAACTTACGTCAGCAAATGTTTGACTTATGCGAGAGTCAAGACGGAATATCAGAAACCATCGGGCCTACTCTAGCAACCAAAGATACCACAATGGAAATGGGAGGAAATTTCCATGGATTTTGTTACTGGCCTGCCTAGATCTCAACGTGGGAATGATACTATTTGGGTGATCCTGGATCGACTCACAAAGTCTACACACTTCTTGGCTATCAAGGAGACGGATAAGTTCTCCACTCTAGCAGACGTCTATCTTAAGGAAGTTGTTTCAAGGCACGGGGTGCCAACCTCCATTATTTCTGATCGTGATGCACGTTTTACTTCTGAACTATGGCAAGCAATGCACAAATCTTTTGGCTCACGATTAGACATGAGCACAGCTTATCACCCTCAGACGGATGGGCAGTCTGAGCGCACTATTCAAACCCTTGAAGACATGCTTAGGGTATGTGTGATTGATTTTGGCAACGGCTGGGAAAAACATCTACCGTTAGTGGAGTTTTCGTATAACAACAGTTACCACACCAGCATTCAAGCCGCTCCACTTGAGGAATTATACGGGCGAAAATGCCGATCACCTCTTTGTTGGGCAGAGGTGGGTGATAGTCAGATCACGAGTCCAGAACTCGTGGTGGACGCAACAGAAAGAATTGTACAGATATGACAACGAATGGCGGCAGCTCGTGACCGTCAGAAAAGCTACGCTGATAAGCGCAGGAAACCACTCGAGTTCCAGGTTGGGGATCGTGTGCTACTTAAAGTCTCACCGTGGAAAGGTGTAGTTTGTTTTGGCAAAAGAGGTAAACTTAACCCACGTTATGTTGGACCGTTCGAAATCATCGAGAAAATAGGCAAGGTGGCCTACAAACTGAACCTACCAGCAGAACTCGGTGGAGTTCACAGCGTATTTCACGTGTCAAATCTGAAGAAATGTCTGTCAGATGAGACCCTCATAGTTCCTTTGAAGGAGCTCACTATCGATGATCAGTTGCGATTCGTCGAGGAACCAGTTGAAATCACGGACCGAGACGTTAAGGTCCTCAAGCACACCAGAATACCCCTTGTTCGAGTTCGTTGGAACTCCCGTCGTGGCCCAGAGTTCACCTGGGAACGAGAAGACCAAATGAAACTCAAGTATCCCCAGTTGTTCAATAACAATGCAACTACTACTGAGGCTGAAGCTACTATAGAATTTCGGGATGAAATTCCAAATCAATGGGGGGATGATGTGACACCCCAGGAAAACCGGTAAAACCACACAACACAACTAGCTTCCTCAGTAACCGCATGCTAAATTTCGGGACGAAATTTCTTTCAAGTTGGGGATAATGTGATAACTCGAGTTTCCAAGATTCCACTTTCGCATTTATTGCACGTAGACTTGTTTGCTTGTAATTGTACACGTGGAATATGTATTAAGAAGTTTGTTTGATATGATTATCTATTTAATGTGATTAAGATGTTTATCATGTATCCTGTTTGAAAACTTAAACTATTTAAACGGTCCGACGAAACACAAGTGTTTCGCCAAAACCCACACCGACGAAACAGAGTTTTGTTTCGTCACAAGCATCCCAACGAAACGGGTGTTTCGTCGGCCCACTGACTCGCCGAAGCCCATTAAGGGCCCAGTATGTACGCGTATACTTATTAAGTCCCACTGTTTCATTCGTCACACTGTTGGTAGTTTAGAAACCCTATAACTCTCTCTCTCTTTCCCCTTCTGTGTGACGGAAATTGTAGAGAACCCTAGGCACCATCCATCTCAATCTATCTAAAACATCCGACGGTAAGATTAATGTAAAACTCTATGATTTGATGTAATTGATGTGTGATGAACCTGGTGTGCAAGATTAGGGTTTTCGTAAACCTTAGAAACCTAGAATAGTTGTGCTGATAATTCGATGATTGTATGTGATGTTGTTTATATGAAAGCTTGATGATTCTATCATTCATGATTGTAATTGATTACATTCACTACTCATGTTTCTGCTAATATTGTAATTGTGTTAATTAGATACATTCAGATGTCAACATAAATTGAATTAGGGTACCTTGTGGTTTTAGGGATTCATGTTAGATAGTATGTGAAACAGATTAATGCATGATTGCCGTACGATTGTATGATTTCCGTATGATGATGATAAACTGATGATTAGGGTTCCTGTGATATGCGTAACTGTTGATGATGATAATTGTTGACGACGTAACTGATTGCACGACGAAACAGGAGGGTGTGTTTCGCCGAGGGTAATTGCGATGAAACAAGGGGTGTTTCGCCGAAGATGATCATGACGAAAGGGATGGGTTTCGTCGAAGGGTTGCACGACGAAACAAGTGTGTTTCGTCAAATGGGTAAACTGAACAGTGAACCCAGTTAAGTCTGTTAGGGGTTAACTGGGTTAACTAACTGTTGTTAAAGGATAAGCAAGACTTTGCATGAACTTATATGACTGATAAATGCTATGTGATTAGTTGTTACTTGCATGTATGTGATGATCTTGCCTGTTAGTCGAACATGTGAATGTCAACTGATTTTGTATACGTGCATACCATAGGCCTTGACTGATTAATTGGAACCAAGTAGTTAACCAAACCGAAAAAACCAAGTTAAGTTCACACTCTTTCCAAGGCATGGGATTCCCGGTGGGTTTGGGAATGGGATTGAATGACTACCCGTACTTTCATCACTACTAGACTACTTAACACCGTCCTCGGTTTAGGAAGGACGCCAGTGCTAAAACTTACGTAAAACCTACGTACTATTGTCCTCGATTTGGGAAGGACACAAGTGTTAAAACCTACGTAAAACCTACGTACTACTGTCCTCGGATGGGGAAGGACACCAGCGCTAAACCTACGTACTCGCTACGTACTGTCCTCGGTTAGGGAAGGGCACTTACGTAAAACCTACGTGAACTTAAACTTACCACTGTCCTCGGATTGGGAAGGACACCTATAGATACAACTAGTCTAGTACATACAGCATGGGAAGCTCCCACTTATTATTATAAAGGTTTGGGAATAAGGGTACGGGGTAACACATCGTTATGAAACGAACTTACAATTTCTGAGATGAACTCATTAACCGAACAACCAACTGTGAACTCGCTCAACTTTATTGTTGACTCTCTGTTACATGCCTTGCAAGTCGATAGGTACTCATGGAGCTTGCACAGAGAGGCGCGGTCGTTGTAGGACATGCACAGTGGATGACATGTTAAAAACATTATAACATTTTCGAACTTATTACTTATGTTGGGTTTTCATATTATCCTTCCGCTACTTAAAATAAGTTTTGTTTGGACACCAATTGTATTGTGTTGGATTTCATAAACTACGTTTAATTATATGCTATGTTCAATATGATTGGTTGCTTGATCCTGGTCAGTCACGCCTCTAAGCGGAGATACCCCGCATGTGGATTTTGGGGGTGTGACAACCATTAGGAAAAGCATTTTTAACATCAAGTTGGTGTAATTTCCATTTGTTAAGAACTGCAAGAGAAAGAACAATACGAACCGTTGATGCTTTTACAACCGGACTGAAAGTATGGGAATAGTCCAACCTCGGAACTTGAGTAAAACCTTGAGCCACCAGACGCGCCTTGTAGCGTTCTACAGAACCATCAGAATGATATTTAACTGTAAAACCCACTTGGAACCCACATCATTGGTTGATGGCGGTCGTGGAACCAACGTCCAAGTGTGATTGTGTTGTAGAGCATTAATTTCTTCAACCATGGCTGCCATCCAAAAAGGGTCCTTAACGGCAGACTTAAAGCCACGTGGTTTGGTAATGGATGATAGGGCAGCTTGCAAGGCATAGGAGTTGAGACAGGCAAGATCCGCTTGGTGCTTGGGCTTAAAAATTCCTGCCTTTGATCGGGTTGTCATAGGATGACTATTAGCAGAGGAGTGAGATGCCGATGAAAACGGTTCAGAAATGGGATCGGGTTCAGACATAGGCTCGGAAACAGGCTCGGTAACCGGAATGGGTTCGGAGGCAGGTAAGACTGTTGCTGGGCCGGTCTGCGGTGAAAGTGGGGATGTGGCTGGGCCGGTTTCGGAGTCTGATATAATGGGCGCCGTAAATGGTGTTGGGCCGGTTGCTGGGCCGGTTGGTGATAAGGGAGGAGATGGATTGAGGCCTTGAGAAGAGACAGAAAGTGGACAGGGGACTGATGGATTTAAAGATGTGGGTGATGTTGGGCTGGGCGTGGATAAGGGATTGGGTTCAAAGGATGGTGATGTAGGATGAGTTATTTCATCAGTAAAAGCTGTAAGTACCCAGCCTTGAAGATCCATAGTGGCATGTGTGTCTTTGAAGTGAAAATCGCCTCATTGAACCGAGCATGACAGGTAATAAATATTCGGTTAGTGACCAGATCTAAGCAACGGAACCCTTTATGAGAAGAGCTATTGCCAAGAAAAACACATGAAATACTCCGTGGCTCAAGTTTATGCCTGGCTTAGTCCCGTAAATAAGGAAAAACTTGACACCCGTAAACGCGAAAATTTGAGTATTGTGGCAACATATTAAACAAGACTTGGAATGGTGACTTGTTCTCTAACACAGGAGACGGTACACGGTTAATAATATAGTTGGCCGAGGAAAAAGCATCCACCCAAAAGTTAGCCGGAACGTGAGCAATGAATAACATAGCAAGACCCGTTTCAACTATATGGCAATGCTTACATTCAGCACGGTCGTTATGTTGAGGCGTGTACGGACAAGAATACCTATGAAAGGTTCCGTTATCTTCAAATATTTTCTGAACTGTGTGATTAACAAACTCAGTACCACCATCACTCTGAAATACTTTGATTTTTCTCGAGCATTGAGTTTTAACCAGGTTAATAAAAATGGGTAAAACCGAATAAAACCCTGTCTTAGTTTTGAGTGGATAAAACCACGTAAACCTAGAATAATCATTAATAAAGATCACATAATAACGATAACCATCTGTAGATGTAATGGGAGCGGGTCCCCATAAGTCACAATGAACCAAATCTAATGGAAAAGATGCACGGTTGTCCCTTTGCAAGTTGACATGAAGTACAAATAGTTGGTTTAGGCAATAAAGAAGTAACAGACAAAACACCAGTCTTGTTCAAAACCAAAATAACATCAAAAGACACATGTCCTAAACGAGAATGTGATAACTCATAAGAAGCTTTATTGGAAACAGTAGCAACAAAAGCTTATGGTCGATCTTGAAACACATAAAGTCCGTCCGAGCATGTTCCTCTAGTGAGTACCTGTTTTGTTTTCCGATCCTGGATATGAAAATAATGTTGAGAGAAAAGCACATCAACAGGGTGATCGGCAGTCAACTTGCTAATAGATAATAAATTCTTGGTGAGATTGGGAACAACAAGAACATCACGTAGAGTAATATTACTACAAAGTTTATATGACCATGTATGAGTAATCGGGAGTTGCTTACCGTTGCCAAAAGTGACCTTATCATTACCTGTATAAGGAGTAGAGTGATGAAGACATTCTTGTTTTGAGGTCATGTGATCAGTAGCACCGGAATCGCTCGTCCAATCTGGATTTTCATGATTAACATGGCACTGTGCATGAAACGCCTTGGCTAATGAATCATCCAAAGGAGAAGCTTGAGACGCATATGTATGAAGACTTTGGGCCAGTTGATGCATAGTGACCATTAGTGCGACAAAGTTGGCAGTGAGGCGGCCGACGGTTATTACCATGGCCTCGACTATTTCCAGCATATGAACCGCGAGTAGAAAAGTCGCGGCCCCGACCATTACCAGAATCTCTTCTGTTTTGAGCATGAAACGCAACGGGGGAGTAGAGGTTCCATGAAGGGATTGCAAAAACAATTCATGGCTCTCGGCTTGGGCAATCAGATCACGAAAAGATGGGGCAGGATTTTTCGACACGTAAGGCAGTAAAGAAAACCTCATAAGAGGGTCCAAGTCCGCAAAGAAACCAGTGCAGTTTGTCGATATCGGCAACCGGGTGACCAATGGCAGCAAGCTGTTCACAAATATTCTTAAACTTTCGAGCAAAAGCAGTAACAGAAGTGGTACCTTTGGTTAATGAACGAAGCGACTCACGTAAAGATTGAACCGGCTCAACAGATGCATTGCTGTAGGCGGCTTCAAGTGCTGTCCATATCTAGCGTGCACTGTTTAAACCAAGAACCTCAGCCGCAGCCTCCTCTGTTAGAGAAGAAAGAAGGAGAAGGGCGGCTTTTTGATCATTAGCAGTCCAGGAAGGAAACTCTGGATTAACGATAGTTTTGTTATCGGCCGAGATAGTCTCAGACGGGGAAGACGAGGAACCATCGATATAGGCCGTGAGGCTATGATGACTAACTAGAAGACGCATGTGATTACGCCAAACTAATTAGTTTGTAGCAGAAAGTTTGATGGGGTAGAGATGAGGAACATTGTTCATGGTGGTAGTAGAATCAGAAGGAGAGTCCATGAGGGACCAGGAAAGAAGACGATGAGAGAAGGAGGCGGTGGGGGCGATTAGGGTTTGTAGGTTAGGCTGATACCATGTAGAAGTAATTAAAATCAACCTCAAAGATAATTGAGAGATGAAACCTTATATTTATAATAAAGAATTACAAGGGTTTCTCCTACAATTAAGGAGAGTCATAAAAATAACAAGGAAATAATTACAAGATTTACAAATCGTTTCCTTTAGTAATCCCACTAGTTTATCAAAATCATCATTTTTCGTGATACCAACTCCATCGTAGAGAAAGAATGAACAAAAAAAATCTCTCATAATCAATTAACGATTAACGAGCACCTTTATACTCCCAAATATTACACCTTAACAACACAACTTTTTACTGCTACATTTTATCATTGTTCAATTTAAAATATATATATATAATCCAAGGTTGCGTGTTTCTTTTTAATTTCTTTATAATATAAAAAATAACCGGCTTTTGTTGAATTATACATTATTCACACCAGCCTTTATAATAGTGATCCTGAAAAAAATATGTTTTCTTGTACACACGTATAGGTATAAATAGGTATATGAAATTGTCGCAAATTTGTCGCTAGTTGATACAAATTACCTATAATTACCTATAACTACCTTTCATGTGACGGGGAATAGTACCCACCTCCAATTGATGGAGGGTGGCTGCAGCCACCAATTGGAGGAGGAGGGCGGCTGCCCAATTAATTATTTTCTCATTTCCCGAGTTCAGTGTTCGCATAAATAGATTTACAAACAAATTTCAACATAAGGCCACCCGGGACCTATAACTACATTTCATGTGACGGGGAATAGTACCCACCTCCAATTGATGGAGGGTGGCTGCAGCCACCAATTGGAGGAGGAGGGCGCTGCCCAATTAATTATTTTCTCATTTCACGAGTTCAGTGTTGGCATAAATAGATTTACAAACAAATTTCAACATAAGGCCACCCGGGGCAGTCTTATTTTAGCCCATGATGAACATATATAATGAGTTATAGAAAACAAAACATCGCCGCCACCATCAAGTTTAACACGTCGATTTTATAACGCGTGAAGAATAGTATGTGTTTTTGATTTGTTGGGTTGTGAGGCTTTATTGTCGGGTGTTGTGAGTGATGGGCATTTTCACTAAAATCCATCACTAATGATGGAATAATACTTGATGACATGACGGAACCTGATTGGATGTTGTGAGTGAGTGATGAGTGATGACCACCCCTACCCCCCCCCCAAGTATTAAAAGTGGTAGGGTGGATAACAGGCATGCTTGCGAGTTTAAAATTACAATTTTGTCCCTAGTTTAAATTTATAGTCTTTCCATCGTTTTAGATTTCTTTTAGCAAAAGTGTAGAAGTATTTTGTTCTAACTGGTTGACTCGATGTAATTTTTTTTAGATCGTGTTATAAGTAACAGAAACACAGACGTACATGTTAAGAGAGAAATATTCGGCTTAGTGCCCCGCAACGCGGGCGTGGCAAAAATTAGTGTCTGACAAATGTAACATTTTAGTTTTTTAAGTTATTTATGTTGCTAAATCAACATATAACAAATAAAATAGCTTACAATTGTCGCTAGCTGCTACAACTTTCCGACAAATTTAGATATTTTAATTTTTAAATTATATCGCAAAGGTAATAAATATTGCGACAAATTTGCTACAAATGGTTAAGTTTGTCGGATAATTGTGGAAAATTTTTGGTTTTTTTTTTTTTTTTTTTTTCTTTATTGTCAGAGAACGTAGGAAAATTGTAGCAAAAATTTGAAGTTGAATTTTGAAAAATCGTTGCTCCTTTAAACAAGGATTGATTTTAGACTTCGCACAATAGGCCAAAATGGGGTTTTGAACCTTATGACAAAGATGGATAAACATAAAACGGCTTTGGGGACCCATGAATTTAGTGGATCATCAACTTAAGAAATTAAAATAGAACATCTTGAAGAGACAGAATGCTTGGTAATAGGATGCCTTATCCCCTGTGATACATTCGTATTCATTATATTATCAATTACAAATCCTATATTAGGATAGGATACAATAGAATAAACAATTTACAAGGGGAAAATATTTATTCTAAATATATAATCTATTATACCCCCACAGTCGAAGTGGGAGGTGAACGAATGCTTAGACTGGATTGAAAGTCTTCGAATAGAATATGTGGAAGGCCCTTTGTAAATATGTCCGCTATTTGGTAACGTGATGGAACGTGAAGCACACGAACTTGATCACACTGAACTTGTTCCCAAACGAAGTGAATATCGAGTTCAATATGACTCGTCCTTTGATGCTGCACCGGGTTACCCTGTAGGTATATTGCGTTGACATTATCACAGTATACCAAGGTAGCTTGTGAGAGCGGATGATGCAATTCCAACAGGAGATTCCTTAGCCAACATATCTCGGCCACGACATTTGCAACTCTGCGATATTCGGCTTAGGAACTTGAGCGGGAGATTGTTGGTTGGCGTTTTGAAGACCAAGATATTAGATTGTCACCATAATAAACACAATACCCACTAGTTGAGCGTCGAGTATCCGAGCATCCCACCCAATCCGCATCCGAATAAGCAAGAAGAGATGGGTTCGTAGAGACACCAAGTGTAAGACCATACGATGTTGTCCCTTTGATATAGCGAATGATATTTTTAAAGCAAGCCAATGATCAATCTTCGGGTCATGCATGTACACGCAAACTTGCTGAACGACGTAACTAATGTCGGGGTGGGTGAAGGTTAAGTATTGTAATGCCCCAGCAAGACTACGATAAAGAGTGGGGTTCTCGAAACCTTCACCCGCATTCGAACTTAACTTGGTGTGAGTATCAACCGGTGTGGCCACGGGATTGCAAGATTGCATCCCGGCTCGCTCAATTATTTCATTCGCATAAACTTGTTGAGAGAGGAACATAGTACCTTTGTGTCTCTTAACAGAAATTCCAAGGAAGAAACTTAGTGGACCGAGATCTTTCATTGCGAATTCACTCCCAAGATGGGCGCTGTTGTCTGAGAAGGTCTGAAGATGTAATAAGCAAAATGTCATCAAAATATAAAAGGAGGTAGGCCGTGTCGCGACCACGCTTGAGCGTAATACTGATAACAAAAGATATAGTTTGTCCTAAGTTATTTATAAAAATCAATATACCAAATGGTATCTAAAATGATTTTGAAATGTTTTTAAAATGTGTCGGTTATTTATATTTACCAGTTTTCAAACTGAGCGCAGGTTTGCAAAGTACGTAATAGGCTGGAAGCTGTCTGGTAATTGCTTGGTGGAATTTGTAACTCCATGCAAGAAGCCTAGTAGTCTCTTATGTAATTATTTGTTATTTGATCCGCCTGTGGATCTTTTATAAACTCTCGTCTGTATATTATATTTTGAACTTTCGAACGATTGTATTTGTAATAATTATTTTATACTCCCGAGACTTCCGTTGCGTTAATGTGAATATCTATATCAATTTGTCACACATAAACCCCAAGTCCGGGCCCTGGAAAATCAGGGTGTGACAGCCTCTTAGTAGGAGGTCTTGGGTTCAATTCCAAGTAAAAATAGATTAGAATTTATTTGGTATAGCTTAGGAGTATATAAGCATTGTCATTCAAAAAAAATCTTATTTGCACAATTGCTAATCTGTGTTATGTTTGTGTGATATTAACACCTAAGAAACTTTTAATTGTGTCACTTTTCGTTATTCTTCAAATTATATTAATGAAACTGTTGCTAAAAACGTACATTGATCAAGATTTGTAGGTATTGCCAACCCATAATTAAATATGGTAAGTATCACATTTACACTATTAAATACAGTATTTAATAGGTTGTAATTTATACGTATAAAAGTCAAAACTATTTAGGCTAGAGGGTATGGGGTTCGTCCCCACCCCCGTCGAGCTCCGGCGACGCCGGCAACCCATTCTGTCCCCACCCCCGTCGAGCTTCGTCCCGTCCTCAGCGTCTTGTGCTGGACGTTGGCGACGATCCTAAATTGGTGGGCTCCCTTCACTTTTTAAGTTTGTAGGAGGATGAGAGAGAGATAGAGAGAGAATGTCTGGTTTTAGAGAGAGAGGGGGTGTGATGAATTTGGAGACGATGAGTGAGAGTGTCACGACCATGACCCGGTTTTACCCGGTTCAGAAGCCGCGGGACAGAAACCCGTGGTATATGTAATTTATTTGGCAGCGGAAACATTAACAGGATCGTTAAACTGAAAATATCCAATTATTTTATTTTACATTTTGGGACAAACCCCATAGTTTACAATAAGGAAATTTCCCGGGGAAATTCCCTGTTTACACAAAAACATGTTTATTTATTTTACTGAGGCACTTTCTTCAAGTTGTAGTGCTACGCGGCACTTTTTCCCTGGTTCATAGTAAATTACCTAAAACATGTTTAAAAAGATTTTTATCAGCAGGGAAATACTGGCGAGTCATTCAATTTAAACAAAACGACACATTTGTTTTTCACATTTGCCCCCATCTATTAATTAGCTGGTTCAGTTGTCACTCGACCGTATCTATGACCGTGGACATATCACAACCTTAGGCTCGCCCACCTAACGTGATAAATCATTAGTAGTAATGTGCACAAAACCCCCACATACTGCCAGTAATTAAAGATTAGCAAAGACTTAATCACTGCAAAATATAACTGGAAAACATTTAGGGATTTGTAAAACAATTTGGTAAAAAGAGAATGACTCACCTTGCAAGTTTAGTTGGACAGAACTTTGCCTACTGATTTAGCCTTGTAACCTAGTTTAATAATAGTGCACACGAAACTAGCTCAGTAACTTAATACAACATTTACGATAACTCACGAAATCAAAACCCTCACGACGAATGACAAAGTATAGCCCGTATTCGGGCAGCACCTAAACATCCATCGGATCGGTTTCAATCGATCGGACATTGTATCGTAGCAGTGATCGAGTTATTACCCTGTTGTCGCAGCAGAGATTCGGAAATTAAGTGTTTTGAACGAAACAGTGTGTAAGTGAGTGTACGAAATGAAATTTTTCGTCGAAATGATCAAACCATGCAAGTGCCAAACCCCTGCATCTTATACTGGATTTTGGTCCCTCCCGCGTGTCGCGCCGGCTGCCAGGGTCCCTGGCGCATGTCGCGGGGGAGATCAATTTAGGCTAGGGTAGCTGCGTGTCCCAAATAACCTAGGTGAGTCAAAACCAAATGAATTTCGTGATTTACATGCGTTTTTAAAGATAAGTATCAATTAGGGGATCCCCCCCCCCTCCCTTGAGTTTTAGGGGGCCCTGATCCTAGTTTTGATCGTTGTTAAGAATTAAGGGTCATGGCATACTAGTTGGGGGTCTCAATTAGGGTTTCCTAGTGGACATTAAAAATAAGAATTAATAATTTTAGCAAGAGTTGTTACAGAGAGAGAGGGAGAAAGAAGATGCCTTTGAAAGATGAATTTGGATCTGAGGTAAATTTGAGGGGAAAAGGCCAAAAGGGGTGGTGGAGTTAATTAATATTTTAATTTTTTGGTTTAGGTTTAGGTTTTTTTTTAATTAAAAATAAAAAATAATACAATTGTTGTTTTTAATGAAAATATTTTGTTAGTTTATTTGTTAAATGTTGAAAAAAAAAGTAGAAGATTAAAAAATAAAAAACATAAAAGTGGTGGGGTAGGAACATCTAGGACCATCATCCAAACCCTCTAGTTTTGTGGGATGTACCATCCTTGGGAAGACTATGGCGTGACGCCTACGTGGCGGATCATCCTCCATTGGAGTACCATCACCATACCCTCTAGCCTTAGATTCAAACATGATATGCAAGTGTAATATGTTGAAAAAAGGTGAGGTGCAAAGGGAGGGGTGGGTGGGAGCACCACTACCACCACCACTATCTAACCGTCATCGCGACAACATCCACAAATGGAACAAGATTATTAGTGTGCATTAATTTTATTTAAACTTTCAAAATAAACCTCTAAGGTCTAAGATATTACAAATTACAACCTATGGTTTGTATATAATTAAATTAAACTAGTATTAAGTAACCCCGCGTTGCGGCGGGGGCGAACACCAATGCCAAACTACTACCACGACCACTAACACTAAAGTTGCAGCGTGTTAATACGAATAAATTAAACCAAAACGTAAAACATATAAAAAAATACCTAAGCTGATATAGAACCCGAGCGTTACGACGAACCTGTCAAACGGGAAAAAATAGACGACGTAAAAACGAACCACACACGCATGTTTCGCCATGTTTAAGCAACATGTACAACTTATAAATGCACACACTTGGCAACATGTACAACTTATAAATGCACACACTTGTTGCTAAATAATAGTATATAAATAAATAAATTAGCATATAAAACCACTAAAGCAACATGTACAAGTTATAAATACACATGTGTTGCAACATAATAGTATATAAATTTTAAGGTTTTTTAAGAATATATGACCAAACTAATGCAAATATTATTATTATTATTAGAATTATTTACTGATTTTTTTATTGAATAAACATACATTATTGTTAAGTAATATTTATTAAAAAAGAATGCTCGGTATATAACGATGATCATTTACTCGATTTTTACAAAGTGTTATGCTCATTTAAGATCCGATATATTAGTTAATCAACATATTAAAGACTTTCATCAGCAACATCTTGTATCAATGAGCGGGGTAGCATTAACGCGTTAGGATACAATTTATTACACACAAACATACACTTTGATAGCAATTAATGTCAGGGGCGGACCTACCCTTTGGTCAGGGTGGACGACCGCACCCCTTGAGAAAAAAAAATTAGTGTATATTTTAGACAAAAAAAAAACCGACCGCACCCCTTGAAAATATAGTTAAACACCTTATCCGCACCCCTATCAAATAATTTCTAGATCCGCTACCGATTAATATTGGTTAATTAGAATGTATAAGCCTACTGGGTGTGATGGGCAATGGCAAAGGGGCAAATCCCACCAAGTTTCTGCTACCTAGTCGGTGGGGCTTTGCCCTCCAAAACCCCAAAATCATGGAGTGCTGAGAAGGGCAAGTGTCTTTTTAGGATATATTTTTTCTTATTATTAAATCTTTGTAAACCACCAAAGTCAAAGGCTAAGTCAACAACCCTACATGCATGCCCGTAAAAAATCTGCCGCCTCCTGGGATGTATAGCCTAAACATGACGGGCTAAAATGACAATGAAAAATAGAGAAAATACACACCTTGAGTTCATCTAACATTTAATTTGTTGTATATTGATACAAAGTCAAAAGAACTATTCTCTGTTTAGTGGAAAGAAATAGACCGTTGAATAGATTAGCCAAGTTACGAACCACGATTACCGAAGATAATGTCAAGACTAAGACATGTTTATTTATTACAACTGTTTTCAAATGATTACGATGTATATCTCACTCAAATCTCTATAAAAATGATTTGTATGTATCGTCATAGAGTCGTTTCCCTTTTTCTAGAAATAAAAGTATATTTTCAAATTTGGTTGGCTATTAGAGTGGAGGGGCACTCCTATCATATACCCTAGCCCCCTTCTATCGTCATGTATTGTCACGTTATTTTTATCATAAATTATCCTACCACCATAAAATCACCACTAGTTGAACTTATTTCAACTACTCTAGAATCAAAGGGCCCACCCTTTAATTACTCTACCCACCAATCATACACAACCATTCTTCGGTGACACATAGCCGCCCAACCTACCCGCAAGGGTGGCAGCGGTGTACCCGACTAGGGTACATGCCCGCAAACCCTTACCCAAAGGGCGCCCTCTCCACTCTTAAACAAGCTAGTAAGTCTTCTCTGACGAACGAATTTCTTTATGTTGTAAAAACCACCTCTCTAGGTATTTATTTTGCATTTGTTGGATCACACATCACAAAAATACAAATCTCCTTTAGCTAACTTTGATCTAAAGTGCTTGAAAATTGAATTGCTAGCTAACTAAAACGGGTCATGTTTGGACTAACTTGTTTAGACCGTTTTATTAAAAGGTCTAACCCTTTTACGACCCATTTAAGCCAATTTTACAACCCATCAACGGGTATAACACATTTGCAACTTGATTACAAACTCATTTACGATACATCTTCATGATACACGATTTTAGTTTCTTCTGGTTAGGGTTATGTCTTTGAAACAAATAAATAAATGAGTAGTGTATGTTCGGGTTCAACAATTCAACTTGGCGACCTGCCAATCCAACACGATTGACGCGCCTAAATAAAGATGCATTCTCTTGGTAGACACGTTGAATCTATTTTTGTTAAGCACAAATGCTCAACCATACTTCTGCTATTCTTTATTTGTTTATTTCATTTGTAATACATATCTATTAGTAAATAAGTTTCCTAGTAGAAGAATAATTTTATTGCTTGTGAACAAAACAACGTAAAGCTTCCATAATACATGTGACTGCACTATGTGCTACTTGCTACTTCATGCGGATCGATATCAATATATTAGTATCATTACATATCATATATGTTCTTTATTAACTAGAAGCGGAGCAAAGAGTCCTTATCAGGCCACTAGAACCAGTAAGGGGTTCAATTTCACTCATCCTAACCATGGCAGCCGCGAAATCAGAATCAAATGTCGAAGGATTGTCGATGTACTCAGTCACAATGCTATCAGTTGAGTCTCCACTGAAGAGTACCTGGTCCGACGCAAGAAGACCTCTTCTATCTCTTAGGTTCCTGTAGTAGTTGTTGTCAAATGTATTTGGTGTCACTAAATCAAGTGGCTCCAAGTTACCATTGCCATCAGGTGCATTCGCTGGGCAGTTGCTCCTAAGGTTGTTAGCGAAAGTAGCATCTATGTCTGAGGCATTGTTGTATATCCGTGCTCTAAACGTAACACATCGTGCCTGCCCAATTGTGTGAGACCCTGAAGGACAACAATTATTGTTCATGTTTCATCAATGTGAAAATATAGATTATATGGTGGCTAAGGACAAGTAAGAAAAATTTACTGATCTAACCTGATAAAGCAACCATGTCTCTTGGGCTGAGATTCTTTCGACGAAAGTTATCAAGGAGTTGAGTTAGATCCATATTTCCTCTTGGGAGATTATTAGCCGCCTCATCGGCAGTTGCCGAAGATGGAGAATCTCTTCTTCCAAGTCTTACCGACCATGACGGACCCCCCACCTACATATTGTAATTGTTAGCTGAGTTTATTATCTATTATAGGTATTGTTACATAAACTATCATGTATCTTTAAGTTGGTTTATTAGTTATTATTCTAGAGTAATAGGATTGTTATTCACGTTTTATTATTTTTCTCATTATGTTCTAATTATGTTACACTTCTATATTAAAGAGGCGGATCATGGTTGATTAATACTGATACATGAGGATTCTTTAGGTACACAACCTTAATTTACCAGTGAAATAATTTTATGAACCTATATTTTATATCTAACCGGTATAGTGCTGTAGTTTTGTTATTACCTCCACGGAAGCATCGCGTGCTGCAACAGCCAATATATCTGCACACGAAACAACTCCAGGGCATACGCCCTCGACAGCAGCTTTAACATCATCGATAATATCATAGCCCAACACACCATTATTAGCAGGTGCTGACTTCTCACTCCCTTCTAGCAAAAGGGATGCATCACAACCCTGCAGAATCAAACAGATTACTTTAATTAATTACATATGCATGTTTTTATTTCTATTTTTTTTTTAAATAAACACCATGGTATAATGATCATAACCTGAACGAAACAGTCGTGAAAATGAAGGCGAATGAGTAAGGCTGCATTGCGACGATTCCTCGACACGGCAGCACTAACAGAAGTTTGAATAGTTGAAAGGGCATTAGGGCATGTGTTATCATAAAAGGTGGTAGACAACTGAGCTTTGCATGGCATGTAGTTCAATGATAAAAGTAAAACTAGTATAGGAACCAATATAGTTCCCATAGACTTATGATAACCCATATGATTGAAGAGAAAAGTAAAGCTTTAGCCTCTTGCTTTTGACAATAGGAAGCTAGCTAGATTTGATGTAAGAACAGTCACCTACTGATTGCTATATATACACATACTGTGTGTTAATTGTTGAATGAGTCTTGATGACTAAGCATGTACGTCCAATGCTTGATTTTTAGTTATGAACACATGCATGAGAAGAAAAGTATTTGCTCGTGGCAAGAACAATCAACGCATTTATTAATGCATAATTTTTGAATAAATCTTTGTGCACTATAAAATACAAGTTTTGGTCGTCCATCAACTGCCCCATGCATGCAATAATCAACACTTTCATTTAAATATATAACTGATATATACGACCCGATATTATTGTATTGGATGGTTAGATCACATCATTATATAAATCACAACTTGATGATACATATATGGCTGCCATTATTGAAAAATGAATACATTAGGTGTGATTCTTGTGACTATTCCTGCTACTTTGGCCCATAATAAAGAAAGGTTTGGGCATATCTCATTTAATGCACGAGATTGCAATTTCCAGCCATACAAAATAGTTGGATTGTCAAATGCACACAGCACACGTAATTGAATTATTTCAGAATTAAGTCCAAAATCTTCACATAATCTCTGAAATTTGGGATATAATCATTAGATAAGTTCACTGTGCACTACAAGTATTAAAATTAGTGACACTGATCTAAATAAATTGACCCTCTTTAAACAGTTATTTTAGTCATTTTCTACAAAAATAGCGAAGGGTGGTACAGTTATATCATCTTAATTTTATGTCTCAAAAAGAGAAGGCATAATTTAAAGTCGTAAAAATCCAATTAATTCTGAGAATTTAGTTAGATATAGGGAATCTAGTTAGGCATGATCTTAGAATTATTTGTGAATAAATAAAATTCTTCTATAGAGATCAGAAAAGTCAAATTCCAAAAACAAAATCTAATAAAAAACAAAATTTAAAAGATCTCCTCACGATTATTGGCGGAGCTACATACATGAGTTCAGTGTTAACAGACATCATTTTTTTTCACGTTTCATATAGAACGTATAATAGTTAAATTCACACACAATACCAATGTTTTTTTTACGAGTGACATCATTGATTTTATGAAAAGAAAATTTGGCCGAGGCCATATTCATTGCTTTTATGAGAAAATTATATATATACACATTAAAAATACATATAAATGTTTTACCGAATTAAAATTATAGTTAATTTAGTGATTAAGCTTAACTTCTTACTTTCAATTCAAATATAACCCATTTTATAACGAATTAAATTAAGCCCATTTTCTTTATACCCAATTCCCCAATTATTAACCTAATGTAAAAAATAAAAATAAACACACCCGACTATTAGCAATTGACTATCGACTATCGAACACCGTAGTCAAGCAAACGAGTGTTGATTAAACATTTAAACAAGCGCTAGTTGAACGAGGGTCGAAATTCAACAAGAAATCAAGAGATTAGTTGATTAAAGCTTAAACATGAGTAAAGGTTGGTTTATTACTTGCTATCTTATTTTTTACTATTCATGAAGCTTGAAGTTGAAATTAAATTTGCTTATGTGATCATACACTTGATTGTAATTAGATTTCTTTATGTGACTGTAGAGTTGATATAAAGTTACTGATTTTTCTTACTAGTTGATGGTTTAGCTAGCGTTTAAGGGTTAGGTATTGCCTTTTATTATATGACTTTTCCCGGTACGAAAACTTTGATACCAGGTTGTCATAATTTTGATCACCGAAAAAATAACACCGCGGAAAACTACTCCTGGCTCCGTCATCGCTAGTGATAGCCGACGAGTGCCCAACAAAAGAGAAAAGTTATAGCTTTCTAAACTGCAATGAATAAATTAAAATAAATGAAATTTACATTGTTGGTCGAATTACCTACTTAGGTCCTACTTTCACCGATGCATTATTACGTTGCTGAAAGTTCTTTTGCAGTGACTGTAAACCCGTTTTATAAAGGGTCATGGTATCTAGACACCCCCCAAAAATTAGTGTACATCCCTTAATATGAAGTGTATAGCCCAATACGCTTCTTATAGGGTTCAAAAGCAATAAATGTCACACCAATAGGAACCGTATAGGCCAATACGCTTCCCATTCGTACACTGAACCCGACACTCTCTGTCATGCAGGCATTTCAGACATAGAAAAATACTGAAAAGTGAAAAGGACTAAAAAGTGAGGCTAACAGGAAGCGTATTGGACAATACGATTCCTTACAGTTACCAGGAAGTGTATTCAGCAATACGCTTCCTATAAAGCTTTGGTTGGTGAACGAATTAAATCAATGGGAAGTGTATTGGGCAATATGCTTCCCATAGGATTTTGGTTGGTGGATGAATTAAATCAATAGGAAGCGTATTGGGCAATAAACTTCCCATAGGGACCCAATAGGAAGCGTATAGGGCAATACACTTCATATTGATACGATGAACCAATATGCTCTAACATGCAGGTAGTTCATAACTGAAAATGTCTGAAAAGGTATTTGACAAAAATAGTTGTAAACAGCTGAAAACCGGAATAACATAATACTTTATTAGGTTAATAGTTGGTCATCACGCTAGTATGAATTTCTAAATAGATTTTAATCTAAAACGATCCAAAACTATTGTAGAGGATCCTAATTATTCGATTTATACAAAAATATAACATATATATTTTCAATCTTGAACTCGGATAAAACATAATCTTCTATGCTAAATAATAAAAGAAACCATTTGAGAGACACTTGTCATCATATTAGGTCATGTCTCTTATGGATAATTATTATTTAGTTTAATCTCTTTTAATTAATTATAGATAACTCTTCTACAAAATATTATTTAGTTTAATCTCTTATGGATAATTATTATTTAGTTTAACTTCTTCTAATCTAATACTAATAAAAGAATACTTTTAATGCCACATGGCATTTTCTCCTTAACATCCCTTCTAATTAATGCCACATGGCATTTTCATATTTAATTCATTAATAATATATAATATAATAATTAATATTTGATTCTAATTTATGATAATTCATTAATAATATATAATAATTAATATTCATTTCTAATTTATGATTAAAAAATATACATAAATGATCTATAATTTTTAAAACTATGATTTTAGTACTTCTTAAAATAAAATAGTTTAAATTACAAAAGAAAAAAAAACAAAAATTGTTATCCTTATCTGAGATTACGTATAAAATCAATATATGAGTTTTTATAACATATAAATAAAAGTTAAAAAAGAGTAACTAACCAGATAACTATCTCGCAACAAATCTAAAATTTTATTGAATTCGATTTTAAAATGATAGACAGAGAGAACTTACGGTTTTGAAGTTTTATATATGAGATAATATTAAGATTTATAGCTACGTTGATTTATGATGTGTTTTCAATTTAATATAGCTAAGAAATATATTAATTTCATTTTATATCCATTTGTGACATAGTCAATTACCTTTAATAATGAAAAGATTTTATTAATCATATATAAACCTTTAACTTATTTCATAACTTTACAAATACTATTTATTAATTAAATTCACATGATAATTATTAGTAAGAATAACAAATCTAATTTATGTCATACCAATAAAATAGGCTTTTTACCGAAAAAAAGAAAAAGAACAACTTAAATAATGAATTTTGTAAACAGAATTGAGGTCTTAGAGATTTAGTTTAAATAAAAGTTATATTTAAAAGATACACAATGATAAAAATTATCATTATTTATACATTGTTATATGTAACATAATACATAATTTCATTCATATTAATAATATAAAAATTTGTTTATTACATGTTTTTTAGTATTCAACCTTTGTAATACACAACTATTATGGTATTTTCAATATTACTAATTAAGATAAGCCAGTTGTTTTTGTGATAAATTCAAGTTAGTTGTGTGAACTATATTATATTGGGATAGAAATTCGTTTATATAAAGTTTCATTATTAATTAACATAGGTCGTCAGTAATATAAAGTTTTTTAAAGATTATATAACTATATCATTTATATTGTAAAAACCCGTGTAATACGCGGGTCTATAAACTAGTTAATTATAGACAACTCCCCTAGTAAATATTATTTAGTTTAATCTCTTCTATTTAACTGTAGATCATTATTATTTAGTTTAAATTTAATGTATACTTCTCATTATAATATTATTTATTTGATTTTCTATATCATATTATCTTCATTGTTTATATTACCTAATGTGTTATATAATAGCTACAATTTTTAGTTTCCTTTTATCCCAACTATTCAATCATGTCTATTTTTTTCTATCTTATAATAACTAAATAAAAAAATTAATATTAAATCTTATCCTACTTTAAATTTCGAATAAAATACTTCTATATATTTTTCTAATAAAATATTATCCTTAAATTAAATTGTTAAAGTTGGCGTCTTGAAAATGACGATGGGGAAGTGTAACGCCTGTGTCCCTAGACTTTTATCTATTTGACACTTTTAGTCCCTAAATTATGTGATACTTGACACTTTTGATACTCGTGATGCTTAAATCTAGATTCTTGATTCTTAATACTATGATGCTTGATTCTTGATGTTTAACACTATGAGACTTGATTCTAAATACTAGACTCTTGATACTTGAATCTTGATTCTTGATACTTAATACTATGATTCTTGAGACTTGATGCTATGATTCTATGATTCTTGATACTTGATACATGGAAACTATGATTCTTGATACTTAGAATCTAGATTCTTGACTCTTGATACTTTGGTGCTTGACTCTTGAGGCTCGTGAAACTTGAGACTTTGTTGAACGAGAGACTGGAGTCTTGTCACTAGTGGAAACTATGAAACTTGGAAACTAATGTGTTAATCTAGTTATGTAATACTATTGCCCAATAATACGCAACACAACGCTTAATCTAACTCGCAAAACGAATCAAAAACGGCGAAGTGGAAAGGATGGGATTGGCCGAATGGCAATCCGATCGGATGACCATCCGATCGGAGGGCCGTTCAATCGAACCGCCATCCAACCCATGCCACACCGCCTCCACTCCTCTCACACGCTATAAATAGGAGCTGTCACATCATTTCTCACTGATGTGACAGCCTCCTTCGAACCAGACGCACGCACTCCCTTTTTCATCCATTTCTCAGAGATTTCGGTACGTTTTACACTAGATTTTTGTACATCTTTGATCTATACACTATTCTCTACGAGATTCTCCTTTGAAATCTCACTTTTCACCATTAAATCCCTAAGATTTGAGCTCTTGAAGGTGACGTCATCATGGTGGTTTGAACAAACTACTGTGTGATGTCATTCCTGCCAAGATCTAGCTCAGATCTAAGGAATTTCATAGTTTTACAACTAAATCTAGATTTTTTCATCTAAAACTTTTGTTTATCTTCTTCATTTCTTAACTTTTCACTAAAAACGATGTAATTCGGATCTAAACAGACTGAAGACTTGATGATTAGTCTTGAGTCGGCTTGGAAATGGATTGTTGCCGGAAGAGATGAACGGAGTACGGATTCCGACATAAGCACCATCACGAACAGACGACTGATCAGACTGGGGTGATTCCCATCCGATCAGACCGTTTGAACGTTGATGTGGTTACAGTTGTCTCAAGACGTACCGTTTCGTCATCGTCAAACCAGAAACTTAGAAATTTTACAAGGTTAGGAATGGGACAAGGACAACTCGATCGAATGGCAATCCGATCAGATAGCCATCCGATCAGGTGACACTTGCCTCATAACCTTAAATACTTTGAAACCTTGAATCTTTGATCGTCGAATGGCAATCCGATCGGATAGCCATCCGATCAAACTGCCATCCAATCGAAGTAACAATGTGCCTTGAAACCTTTCAACACTTAGAAACTTTTTCAGAAACTTGAAACTTTGGAAACCTCAATGATCGAATGGCAATCCGATCGAACTGTCATCCGATCGGACAACCATCTGATCAAGGTAACCTGAATTGAACAGTTGGCAACTTTTGGAATCTCAACACTTGGATCGAACGACCATTCGATCGAATGGCCATCCGAACGGATGACCAACCGATCGGAAGGCAATCTGTCCCTCACTCACAAAAGTCACCTCAATCAAATGGCAATCCGATCGGATAGCCATCCGATCGAACTGCCATCTGATCCAGTGACTGATCCGACACTTTGCGCAATCTCGTTGTTTTGCCCGACACTTATCTATTGTAATCTAATCAGGCTAAACCTAAAGAGCTCCCTTTGATCCAATAACGGTTAACCTGTGAAGCAATCACTGTGAGTATACTCGATCCCTTTTTGTTTTAAACTTTGGGATGCAACATCTATTCTATTAAACTATGATACTTGAAACTTTTAGAATCTAAACTCTATCCTATGTGTATGTGAAACTTGTGATTCTTGATTCTTGATTCTTTGTGCCATGTGAACGTTTAATCCAGAGTGTGTAGTTCCGCCTTAACAATAGTAGCGGTATAGGAGATGCGCCTCCCCATTATTCTCGGGGGTATTGTTAGGAGGATTCTAGTTTTCCTTGATTCTTGGGAAAACACTAAAGCATCGGGACACTTGGGCTATCACTTGGACTGCGAACACTAGCACGGCTGAAACTATTTTGTTATCATTTACATTGTGGATATGAGTCTTTTGAATCTATTATGCTATACACTCAAACTTGTATACCCGCCAGTACATTTTTGTACTGACTTTATTTTAATACATGTTGCAGGCTAACAGGATGCTAGGATTCAAAGAAACTTGCTAGGATGTTGCTTAGACACACATCTTAGTTAATCTAGAATCTATTAAACGATGTTTTGATTTGTTATGTAATTTGAATACTTTGTGTTTTGATGTTTAGACAATCTATTTCATGAAATCAATTTAATCTATGTTGAAATAACTAGTGTTATGGAATCTCATGAGCAATCTGAACGCATTGTGCCGCACCCCGATGTTTCCGCCAACGGTTGGGGTGTGACAGGAAGAGGCGCAGCAGTGGAGGCGGTGTGGACGTGCCTCCATGGGGCTCGACGGCCCTCCACCGTCCCCACACCGCATAGCCTAAGAGTCTGTGTCACGGCTCCCCGACCCACCCCGGACGGAGCCGGGGGCCGCGAGGCAGTTCCCGTGGTATCCGTGGTATTTAATTTATGCGACAGCGGAAGTCTTTTTATTTACAGGATCTTCTCACCGGAAAATACTCGTTTAATATATTACACAAAGTTTAAGGGATAAATCCCATAATTTACAATAAGTTGATTTCACACAGAAATCTTTATTTTCCAAAACATGTTTTATTGGTTTATTCACACTGAGCCACTTCTCTGAGATTGATAGTGCTTTACTGCACTTTTCCTGGATCACACAGATCACCTGAAACATGTTTGAAAAAGGTTTTGTCAGCGGGGAAATACTGAGTGAATCATTCCATTTTCTAAAACGACCCGTTAGTTATAAATTCACAGTATTAAGAGCGATTACAATGTTTCTATCAACCAATTATCAAGAATGGGTATTTGTCACTCGACCGGATCTGTGACTGTGGTCATACCACTATTGGGTCCCGTCGCCCCAATAGTGACGGTTCACTCACATAGAGTGATACTCACTCACCTAGAGTGATAAACATAGTAATGTGCACAATACCCCACATACCAGCTGTAATTTGGTGATTACAAAGACTTAATCCCTGTAATTATAACCTTGAAAATAATTTGAGGTATTGTAATACTTACTCACAAACTGTGAGAAAACAATTTAAAAAGGAGAATGACTCACATTGCAGATTAACGAGCAAATAGATAATGCCTACTGATTATCCTTGCTTACACCTAGTTTAACATAATGCACACACAGGCAGGTTAGTAACTAATACAGCAGTTACGTCAATTCACGAGATTAAACCCTCACCACGATTAATCAGTGCAATACTCGATAATTCAGTCGGATTCACAACGAATAACAGAGCATAGTCCGAATTTGAACAGCACTCTAATATTCAAGTCGAAATCACGACGAATAATCAAAGTACAAGCTCAATTGAGCAGCACCCGGACTATCGTTGGATAGTTATAATCGATCGGACGTTGAATCGTAATAGCGATCGAGTTATTACCCTGATTGCGGCAGCGTTTCGTGATCGTGTGTGTTTGATTGTGATATAACAGTGAGATCTCGACGTATACAGAAGCTATGAACGTCGTTTTAACACCACAGTTCAAGTGCCAAGGTCGGCTATTTATAGCTGGAATTCGACACGCTTACGGACCGTATGACTAACCCCTTACGGTCCGTAAGGGAACCTGGTCTGCTTACGGTCCGTAAAGACCAACCTTTACGGTCCGTAAAGGGTGCAGCCTACTTCCTAGCCTAGCTGAGTTCGGTTGTAGCCTTGGTGAATCAAAAATTTCAACCAATCAGCATCTAGCAACGGTTTTAATTAGATAATTATCAATTAGGGTTTGCCCCCCTCGAGTTTTAGGGGCCCTGATCCTGATTCCGATTATTCCGGAAATTTCAGGGTTTATGCCAAATTACTTGGGTGTCTTAATTAGGGTTTTCTTATTGGATAATTATTATCCTAATTACCGGTTTTATTGACAGTTGTTACATCCTCCCCACCTTAAGAAAAATCTCGTCCTCGAGATTTACTGGAATAGATGAGGATATTTTCGCTTCATTTCTGATTCCAGCTCCGAAGTGTATTCTGGCCCTCTCTTTGAATTCCACTTGACTTTGACCAATACCAGTCTTTTATGCTTGAGGAATTTGACTTTTCGATCTTCGATCGCTAATGGTTTCTCTACGAATTTCAACTTTTCATTTACCTCTATATCTTGAAGAGGTACTACCAGGGATTCATCTGCTAAACATTTCTTGAGATTGGATACATGAAATACATCATGTACTCCAGCCAATTCTTCTGGTAGTTGTAAACGATAAGCTACTGGTCCTATTCGTTGAATCACAGGGAATAGCCCAACGTATCTTGGACTCAGTTTTCCTTTCTTACCGAATCGTACTATACCTTTCCAAGGAGAAACTTTTAAAATTACTTTGTCTCTGACTTGAAATTCTAAAGGTTTGCGACGATTATCTGCATAACTCTTCTGACGATCTCGAGCCGTTTTCAGTCTTTCCTTGATCTGGGTTATCTTGTCAGTAGTTTCTTGTACTATTTCAGGACCTGATAATTGACTTTCTCTGATTTCTGCCCAACATACGGGAGTTCTGCACTTACGTCCGTATAGTGCTTCAAATGGTGCAGCTTCGATGCTTGAATGATAACTATTGTTATAGGAGAATTCTATTAATGGTAAATGGCTATCCCAATTACCACCAAAGTCAATTACACATGCTCGGAGCATGTCTTCTAACGTTTGGATTGTCCTTTCACTCTGTCCATCTGTTTGTGGATGATGTGCAGTACTTAGATTTAGTCGAGTTCCCATTGCTTTCTGAAAACTTTTCCAAAAATGAGAAGTAAATCGACTATCTCTATCTGATACAATGGAGAGTGGGACTCCATGCAGGGATACTACTTCGTCCACGTACAGTTGTGCTAACCTTTCCATGTTAAAGGTTTCTTTCATTGGTAAGAAATGAGCTGATTTGGTTAATCGGTCTACAATTACCCAAATTGCATCATTACCTCTTTTGGTTTTGGGTAACTTAGTAACAAAATCCATTGTTATGAGTTCCCATTTCCATACAGGCATTTCTAATTGTTGAAGTAATCCTGAAGGTTTCTGGTGTTCGGCTTTGACTTGTGAACAAGTTAAACACTTAGATACGTATTCGGCTATATCCTTTTTCATTCCTATCCACCAGAAATTGTTTCTTAAATCTTGGTACATCTTATTATTTCCTGGGTGTATGGTATACCTAGATTTATGTGCTTCTTCTAAAATCTTATTTCTTAACTCTCCTTGCTTAGGTACCCAAATTCGTTTCTTATGGAATCTCCAAATTCCATCTTTTCCTTGTTCTAGTTCTTTTAGGTAACCATTCATTCCTTCAGCATCATCCTTGATTGCTGTTTCATGAACTTCCTTGATTTGTGCCATTAAATCTACTTGTAGATTCAACCTCAGAGCACGGACTCGTTTCTGTTTCTCATGATACTTACGACTTAAGGCATCGGCAACTACATTTGCCTTTCCTTCGTGATATTGAATATCACAGTCGTAATCGCTCAGCATCTCCATCCATCTTCTTTGCCTCATGTTTAATTCTTTTTGCCCAAATATATATTTTAAACTTTTATGATCTGTGTAGATAGTAAACTTACTTCCATACAGATAATGTCTCCAGATTTTAAGGGCAAAAATTATGGCTCCTAATTCTAGATCATGAGTCGTATAATTCTCTTCGTGCTTTTTCAATTGTCTAGAAGCATATGCAATTACCTTCTTGCGTTGCATCAACACACATCCATAGCCTAATTTTGAAGCATCACAATATACTTCAAAGTCTTCTGTTCCTTCGGGTAAAGCTAAGATTGGTGCATTTGTCAACCTTTGCTTTAAAATCTTAAAGGCTTCTTCTTGTCTAGGTCCCCATTCAAACTTAGTAGTTTTACAGGTTAACTTGGTTAAAGGTACAGCTATCTTAGAAAAATCTTTGATAAATCGTCTATAGTATCCAGCTAAGCCTAGAAAACTTCTTATCTCCATTACTGTTTGGGGAACTTTCCATTTAGTAATTGCTTCTATTTTAGCAGGATCTACATGGATACCTTCGTGATTTACCACATGTCCTAAGAATTGTACTTCTTGCAGCCAAAATTCACATTTCGAGAATTTGGCATAAAGCCTTTCTTTTCTTAACAAAGTTAAGAGAACGTGTAAGTGCTCACAGTGTTCTTTTTGGCTTTTGGAGTAGATAAGTATATCGTCGATGAAAACGATTACAAATTTATCCAAGTATGGTTTACAAATGCGATTCATCATGTCCATGAATGCTGCTGGGGCATTCGTTAATCCAAAGGGCATGACTGTAAACTCATAATGACCATACCTAGTTCTGAAAGCAGTTTTAGGTATGTCTTCTTCTTGTACTTTCAACTGATGGTATCCGCACCTTAAATCTATCTTTGAGAAGTACCTAGCTCCTTGTAATTGATCAAAAAGATCATCAATCCTAGGTAATGGGTATCGATTCTTAATCGTAACCTTATTCAACTCTCTATAATCGATACACATTCTCATCGATCCATCTTTCTTTTTCACAAACAACACTGGTGCACCCCAAGGGGATGAACTAGGTTGTATGAATCCTTTGCTTAATAATTCATCTAATTGCTTTTTCAATTCTAGCATTTCGGTAGGTGCTAATCTATATGGTGCTTTAGCTATTGGTGCAGTACCTGTAATTAAATGAATTCTAAACTCTACTTCTCTATCAGGTGGTAATCCAGGTAATTCTTCTGGAAAAACGTCTGGGTATTCTGACACTACCGGGATATCCTGAAGTTCTTTATCCTTAGTGTTAACGATTACTGAAATCATATACACCATTTCCTGCTTTCTCGAATAACTGGCCAATTTCATTACAGAAATGAATTTCAATGGCTTTCGGGGTTTATCTCCAGTAATTAAAATTACCTCTCCTGAAGGGGTGTGAATTTCTACGGCATTTTTATCACATAGGATTCGTGCATGGTTGGCTATTAACCAATCCATTCCTAACACTACATCGAATCCGGCTAAATTCATTGGTAACAGATTTACAGAAAACTTATGGCCTAAAAGTTCTATTTTTCCTTCTTGCCAGACTTTATTTATTTTTACAGTATTTCCTTCTGCGGTTTCTACTGTGAAGATTTGCCTAAGAGTGGTTAAAGGTAACTAAAGATCTTGGCAAAATGAAGTATTTATAAAACTTTGGTTCGCACCAGAGTCAAATAATATTTTTGCAAATATGTCGTGAACTAAGAACGTACCAGCTATCACATCTGGAAGGAGTTCGGCCTCTTGAGTGGTTAGCTGGAATGCACGCGCATTTCTCTTAGTTGTTCCTTCAGCTGGTTTGGCTTGGTTGGCTACAGGTTTAGCTAATTTAGGACATTCAAATTGAAAATGTCCCCTTTCTCTGCAATTATAACAAATTCTTGTTTTCTTCCTGCAGTCTTCTTCCCGATGTCCTTTCGTCTTGCAAAAATTGCAAACCATGTTGCATTGTCCATAATGCTTCTTTTTGCAAGTTTTGCAGAAGGGAGATGATGAGGATTGCCCCGTTCCTCTTTTCTTGGTATTACCCACACGAAATCCTTGGGTAATCTTTTGAGCTAATTCCTTCTTGCGATCTTCCTCTCTTGTGCGTACCAATTCATCTGTCAGGGTATTAGCTAATTCTACAGCATCGTCAATAGTACGAGGTCTCGCAGCTTTAACGATGTTTCGGATTTCACTAATTAACCCCCAGATGTAACGGGAAATAAGTACCGGTTCTGGCGAAGCCAGTGTTGGCACTACCCTTGCGTATTCAAAGAATGTCGAAGTATAGCCTCGGCAATCTACCCCTGTCATACGGTGACTTAGGAATTTGTTTGCCATTTGATCTTTTTCATATTCGGGACAGAATTTTCTTTCTACAAGACTCTTAAATTCTTCCCAAATCATGGCATAGGCTGTCCTTCTTCTTTTTGCCTGGAGGATCGTATTCCACCATTCTAGCGCTCCTTCTTTGAACAGATTTGATGCATACATCACCTGATCCTCTTCGGCACATTTGCTTATTGCAATCACTGCTTCGGTTTTCTCTAACCAGCGCAGTTCGTTACCTGCAAATTCAGTGGGTTTGCAAGCAAGAAACTCCTTGTAAGTGCAACCAGACGTTGCAGCTTTTATTCTTTTTGGAAGTGGGACTTGTTGCGGATCATGATCGTTATGATTGCCGCCTCCATTTATGCTGTTACTGCCGTTATCTTCCAGAGTACGTTTACTAGGATTTAATTGTTGTGGTTCGGCAGGTTTTTGAACAGCAGTCACAATTGCTGGAATAGCATGGGCTATCCCTTGGGCGATAAAGTGCTCGATATCTTGTCGAGTTATATATTGATCTTCGTGTTCTTGCTCAGATTGATTTACTTCATTAATTGGTTCATTGTTAGCGTTTTCCATCTGCTAATTAGTAGGAATTATTAGTGTCTAACTTATAACTAACAAATTTAGCACAGATAAACACATAAATTACTACAACATACAAACATAACCAAAAATGGTCGATTTCTCGACTTTCATTTTGTTATTGTATATTGTATATGCCTCCGTACACACCATATCTTACAGAGTTTTATTGCCCATTTTACAAAGTCTTACATTACTTATTATTATACAGTACGGCTTCCTGTGGTTTAACTGACAGTTCTAGTAACGATGTTCCCTCTCATCGTACTTCCAAGTTAAATGCTCTCCCATTTCCCTGGTCCTATTACCTGTACCTATCAGTTCTTCACCGAACTGACGGAGTTCAGCTAGGTTTTCATTACTCATGGGAGGATTCGGGATTGGTTCTGGGTCGAATTGTGGAAGGAAACTATAAGGACTATTGACTATGTTTTGGAATTGCCAGTCGTTTGTCCACCATTCCTCCAGTTCGCTTAGTGGTCGGGTGTGGATTAAAGGTTCAGGAATAGCTGGTGCTATGTTTAAGGGAAATTGGACTGTAGCTGGGTAAGGGTACAAATTAGTGCGGATTGGGCTTATGACCTCACAGTTTTCTAAGAGACGGTCTATTTCGTCTTGAAACGTAATTTCTTCTGGTTGTTTAGAACTTTCGCCAATCTCTATTCCCTTTTGCTTAAGATCTATTCCTATTTCCTTTTCTGGTGGTTTCGAACTTTCTCCAGTTTCTATTTCCTTTCCCTTGCTCACGCTCACAGGATTTTCTATTTTAGAGAGTCTCCTAGTGGCTGGTTTCCTACGGCGTACTTTCCTCCACCCTACATATCTTCTCTTCTTTTTAGGTTTGGCTTTTTCCAGCGGTGGAGCTTGGAATTCCACGGGTTCTTCTATGTCAGCAATGTAACCAGTAAAGTCATGAGAGACTTCGATAGGAACTGGATATAAGTTGAGATTCTGAAAAGCTTTCGACATCTCATTCATGCTGCATAGCATATATGCAAAAATGCAATGTTAAAACTTTGGAACAAAGTTTAACAAACAAACACTGAAGTTTTATTACATATTACTTTGTACAGAAGAAAACACACTAGGATTTATTTATTTACTAGATAGTGACTTTTCTTACTAGCCCCAACTTATAAGATATTTAGAGATTTGCATTTTCTGCTACAGTAGCTAGCATATAAAGATTTGCCCATTTCCCGTCTAATTTATCTTCCCAGGGTGCACTATGACCCAATTTTTGGACTTCTGGGTTAAACCTAACTTTCTTGGTTCGGGGTTTCTTGTTCTCCTGACTCTTTTTAAGTATCGAATCCCTTTTCTCTGGGGAAAGAGGATTCTCATAGTTTGCCTTTCAGACAAAGATTCCTTCTTCTAAGTTTACTGAGTTTTTAGAAGAAGATGCAACATCTAGTGTGTGGTAGATAGCAGACAGCTTTTGTTTACCCATACTCTAACTAACAAATAGTCAGTTAATAACACAAATAATCACAGAATAACAACTAGTAGAATTAAGTATTTTGTCAAATACTTAATTTAGTATTAGGCTTTAATCAGAGGCTCGATCAGTGGCTCAATAGTTATTAATTCTTAGCTCTCATACCACCTTCACTGTCACGGCTCCCCGACCCACCCCGGACGGAGCCGGGGGCCGCGAGGCAGTTCCCGTGGTATCCGTGGTATTTAATTTATGCGACAGCGGAAGTCTTTTTATTTACAGGATCTTCTCACCGGAAAATACTCGTTTAATATATTACACAAAGTTTAAGGGATAAATCCCATAATTTACAATAAGTTGATTTCACACAGAAATCTTTATTTTCCAAAACATGTTTTATTGGTTTATTCACACTGAGCCACTTCTCTGAGATTGATAGTGCTTTACTGCACTTTTCCTGGATCACACAGATCACCTGAAACATGTTTGAAAAAGGTTTTGTCAGCGGGGAAATACTGAGTGAATCATTCCATTTTCTAAAACGACCCGTTAGTTATAAATTCACAGTATTAAGAGCGATTACAATGTTTCTATCAACCAATTATCAAGAATGGGTATTTGTCACTCGACCGGATCTGTGACTGTGGTCATACCACTATTGGGTCCCGTCGCCCCAATAGTGACGGTTCACTCACATAGAGTGATACTCACTCACCTAGAGTGATAAACATAGTAATGTGCACAATACCCCACATACCAGCTGTAATTTGGTGATTACAAAGACTTAATCCCTGTAATTATAACCTTGAAAATAATTTGAGGTATTGTAATACTTACTCACAAACTGTGAGAAAACAATTTAAAAAGGAGAATGACTCACATTGCAGATTAACGAGCAAATAGATAATGCCTACTGATTATCCTTGCTTACACCTAGTTTAACATAATGCACACACAGGCAGGTTAGTAACTAATACAGCAGTTACGTCAATTCACGAGATTAAACCCTCACCACGATTAATCAGTGCAATACTCGATAATTCAGTCGGATTCACAACGAATAACAGAGCATAGTCCGAATTTGAACAGCACTCTAATATTCAAGTCGAAATCACGACGAATAATCAAAGTACAAGCTCAATTGAGCAGCACCCGGACTATCGTTGGATAGTTATAATCGATCGGACGTTGAATCGTAATAGCGATCGAGTTATTACCCTGATTGCGGCAGCGTTTCGTGATCGTGTGTGTTTGATTGTGATATAACAGTGAGATCTCGACGTATACAGAAGCTATGAACGTCGTTTTAACACCACAGTTCAAGTGCCAAGGTCGGCTATTTATAGCTGTAATTTCGACACGCTTACGGACCGTATGACTAACCCCTTACGGTCCGTAAGGGAACCTGGTCTGCTTACGGTCCGTAAAGACCAACCTTTACGGTCCGTAAAGGGTGCAGCCTACTTCCTAGCCTAGCTGAGTTCGGTTGTAGCCTTGGTGAATCAAAAATTTCAACCAATCAGCATCTAGCAACGGTTTTAATTAGATAATTATCAATTAGGGTTTGCCCCCCTCGAGTTTTAGGGGCCCTGATCCTGATTCCGATTATTCCGGAAATTTCAGGGTTTATGCCAAATTACTTGGGTGTCTTAATTAGGGTTTTCTTATTGGATAATTATTATCCTAATTACCGGTTTTATTGACAGTTGTTACAGTCTGGCTCCCATCGAGTTTTCGTTCAAGCTCTGCCACTGGTGAAATATATGTTTGTGAGAAGTTTACAGCAAATAAAGAGGGAAGATGATTTAGGGAGAAAAAGAGATTTTAAGCAGTGGCGGATCCAGGAATATTTTTCTCTGGGTTCACTTTTTTAGATACTCCAATTTCATGTGACTGAACATAAAGAATTTCGGGTCGGTTCGATAGTTCGGATCGGGTAAGGTTCACCACATAATAAAAGTAAGATACAATGATGAAAAAAATCGTCATTAGAAATTTAAAAACACATAATATAAAATACGATAGTCTTTACAAATAAAATACAAATTCAAGTTTAAAACATACATCAAAACCTGTTTATTCTCAACTCAAAAACCCAATTTCAGCAGCAATATTAACTTAAATAAAACAAACAGATGTATAAGTGTATAACAAACTGATAAATTCCGGTTTAAAAACCCCAATTCAAGTTTAACTACCAAAATTAACTACCAAATTGACAAATTCAGATGTATAACAAACTGAAACTTTCAGCACCAATATTAACTTAAAACAAACAGATGTATAAGTGTATAACAAATTGTAATCATAAATCACTGATGTAATCAAAATTCTAACCTTAATCGCCTGATTCGTATAAGAAAACAAAGTGTCGGAAGCAATCGGCGGAGGCAGAGCAGCCGAGCAGCGGAGAGGATGGACGTCGCGGCGGTAGACGACAGCAATCGGCGAGTCGACGGAGAGGTGGAGCTGCTGATGTTGTCCGACTTGTTTCACTCTGTTCGACTGTTCGTTACTTGTTTTGTGGCTTGTGCGGCGTATGTTTTGTGATATAACCCTAAATGGGTCATTAAAGAAAAAAAATAAAAGAGAAATAAAAAAAACGGAACAAAAACAAGTTGATACGGGATTCAAACTCGGGTGAGTTAGGAAGAAAAGAGCGGACATAACCAGTGGAACCAAGGCTTCTTTTGTTTATGGGTTCCCTTTATAATTTACTTATGGGTTCCTTTTCAGTTTCTTATATATATTTACACTAAAAATTAAAAACCGACTGGGTTCCCGGGAACCCGTACTTTCTACATAAGTCCGCCCCTGGAAGAAACAGGGATTTGGTCGCAGTTGCAGAGGGGGTGAAGAAGAAGAAGAGGAAGAAGAAGAAGAAGAAAAGGGAGTTTAGGGCTATCGGTTTATACAAAACCTATATGTTTTTTCTTTTTTTGAACGCTGAATTTTTTTTTTTTTGATTGACCAATGTCACACCGCTTAAACGGCGATAGTAGCTAAGATCTGTTCAGACTAGGTTTTTTTAATCGGGTTTGTGCTGGGTTGGTCAGACTTGGTAACGACGTTCCCCCGGAAATCGTACTGCCTCCAAACGAGATGCCTCACTGAAGTAACTGCCGGATGAAAACCGGGGTGCGGCTCAGGATCGAACCCCCTCGGTGGGTTTGTTACTATCATTGCCAAATATTCACCCCAATACCTTTTAGTTTTACTTTAAACTTTAAACTAAGAGTAAATTGCCAAAATCGTCCCTGAGGTTTGGGCATATTTTTCATTTTCATCCAAAACAACCTTTTTATACTATATAGTCTTTTTCATCCAAACGTCTGACTTTTTTGTCAAAATCGTCCATAAGATTTAGGATTTTTTGCCATTTTCATCCAAATGTTTGATAGAAAAAATAAAGCAAATTAGATGTTTGGATGAAAATGACAAAAACTCCCAAAAGTGAAAGACTGTATTGTACAAAAAGTTGTTTTGGATGAAAATGACAGACATGCCCAAACCTCAGGGACGATTTTGGCAATTTACTCTTAAATTAAATTAAATTAAATAGTTTTACTTTAAATTAAACTAGTGGGGAACCCGCGCGTTGCAGCGGGATCGACATTTACGACGTTGTTTGCGCTTCATGTTAGTTTTTCCACCGTATCGATTTGTTTGGTTTGTTTGGTTATGAGTCACGTAAAAGAATTAGTAATTAACAATTTAGTATTAACACGCATAATAATAGGACTTGAATCATTTTACGTGACTAAAGGGGGTTGAATCATTACACACTTTGTTTGTTAAAATTGACCATGCTAATGTGGCTGTCACATGAATAAAAAAAAACGGCTCGAAGGGGCTTGAATCACTACGCATCGTCTCTCATTTTATGCTTGAGGCACACTTCATTAAATGTGGAGCATGTTTATGGTGAACTTACATTGCCCCCTTAGGACCTTAAGGGGTTGGATTACGACTATATCCTTCTGGCCTTTTTATTTAAGATTTCATCTTTGATGTACCTTTGGGCTATGGTGTGGGCTTAATGGGCCCATATACGAGTTTTTGGTTTGGGGCATGGGCTCAACTACCATCAAATTTATGGTATAGATTGAGTCCTATTAGTATAATTCAAGAGATTCAAAATAACTCTCCATACATTTCCACTTTAAGATAGTATATTTTATTGTATCTGGTTTATTTGATTAAACATTAGATCTGTATTGAAGGATCCACTATTTTTTTTCTATCATTACGTAATACCGATAGTCTAACAGTTGTAATTTTAGCGTTTTGTTGCTTCATAGTTTCCATTTGGGTTTTGTTCTTTCGAATGTATTTTAAATGTAAGTTCCACAAACATAATTACGATCTAAATTAGACTCTTTAAATCTATCCCGACGGGTTGAACCAGTAGGAGTGAGTAACAGGTCGTAAGCGGACCAGACCCGTCCATAACCAAAACCGTTTAATGGCTAAACCCATTACCCATAACCAAGCCGTTTTTGGGTTGGCAGATATGATTTTTAAGAGGGTCTCGTGACGGTTCTTTGCAAGAACCGAATGTAATATTATTTGTGAACTGGGCTGAAGTTTGGGCTGTGCCTATTATTAATTGGATTCATGGGCTCTTCAAAAAAAAGGCTAATATGTAATAATAATGTGTAAGAAACTAACAATGCTAAATCTTCAATGTGTAAGAAACTAACAATGCTAAATCTTCTTTTAGAAGCAATGACTAAGGTGCTGTTTGTTTTTTCAGAGGTAAAACGTCTGCAGTCTGCGGACCACATCTGCAGACATCTGCAGCTGAAGAGGTGGACCAAACCTCTGCAGTCTGCAAGAAGAAGACTGTTTGTTTTTTAACTTCTGCTAGCTGCTGAAATAAACTGAAATATAAATAAACTGATTTTATTTAACTTTAAAGAGTTTTTTTAACATTCAAACATAAGTAATAGTTATACAATACTGAAATAATATTTATAAAAAAACAATAACACTTTTTTTAAATCATTGAATCCATGCTTTGCATATGAATTTACATCAAGTTTTAACCACATACAAGTTTCAAACAAACATCAAGTTTTAACCACATACAAGTTTCAAACAAACACTAGTCGACATGTGAATTTACATCAAGTTTTAACCACATACAAGTTTCAAACAAACATCAAGTTGCAACCCGATCCGACCTATTTTCAGCTGCACTTAATTCAACCCGTTTTGATTTTTGACCGCTTACCCACCAGACCAACCAAGAGAGGACATCTAGACAGAACCTTTTTTATACTCCGTATTCATATCATCAAACTCAAGACTGAGATCTTGCAAGATCCTGCCAAGATAAAATAGTATCAAATGTTACAGGTTTGATAGATAACAAAAACCATATTAATAAAAAAAAAAAAAAGTAGGCATTCTTTGAACATAACCTCAACAATCAAGGAGAACAACAATGCTATGTAACTAGACACAGAGAACTAACATTCAGTTAACCCTAAATCAGCATCCATCTTTAAATCTAATCCCAAATTCAATAAAACATATAAACATATTCTTTTGATGTTTGAAATGGACAAAAATTTAACCAAACTTCATTTAAGATAAAATAGCAAAATAGAGATCAAACCAGAAAGTAAGTTGCATTAATCACAATCGTTATCTTACGGGTCTATACGCCTCCAAAGAGTAAGCTACATTAATCACAATCATTATCTATTGTTTACTGTTTAGGGTTTAAACATCAAACCTACAAACAACCTGTAAAACTTACGTTTTAGATATGCATCAAACAGGTCCCCTGTGACACCTTCAATGGTGTCGTCTAATGGAAGCACGTGAATCCGTTTCCCGTACTTCACATCCGGACACAGGTGCACCGATACAACATAATCGAGCCGATCCCGGAGGTTTGTTCTAATAACCTTGTTCATTCTAATATTTGGCTCTTCACAACTTTCGTCAGCAAGCGCGATACATACCGTATCTTTCCTTTTCTTCCCCTTCAACCAAGTTTTTCAATACCTAAGCATACTGGTTTTAACCTACAAAACTACATGTGACATGAATTTACCATAATTCACCATTTAATTGCATAAAAATTTGACAAACACTAGCAGTTCATAATAAACATTCAATTCTGAAAACCTAGAAATCTCAAACCCTGCATTCAAGATACTGGTTTTCACCTATAATTAAACTACATGTCACATAATTTTACCGTAAATCACAATTCAATTGCATAAAAATTCAACAAGCCCTAACATTTCATATCCACAGACCTAATTAGCTACAAAATCAAAAGCAACATAAACTTATTATACTCAAATTAAGCTGAAATTCAGAATTAAAATCACCTGATTGGATGAGTAACATGATCTCCAACGTTCTCCGAGTAACCGCAGAGGAAGGAGGAGGAGGGGTGGTCGGCAGAGAGGGAGGAGGAGGTCGGCGGTGTGAAGGAGGAGGAGGAGGAGGAGGAGGAGGGGTGGCCGGTGGTGTAGAGGAGGAAGGGTGGCCGGCAGAGAGGAAGGAGGAGGTCGGCGGTGTAGAGGAGGAGGATGGGCGGCCGGTGGTGTGGAGGAAGAGGAGGGGTGGTCGGCTACGTAGGAGGAGGGGAGAAGGAACTAGGGCAGTGTTTGTTGCATCTGGGAGAAAAAAAGAGCAGAAGAGGTATGAAGAGCTTGATCCATGTCTGCATGAAAAAGAGGTCGCGCAGACCTTTTTTAATGAAAGGTCTTCGAGAAAACAAACACACTGCAGACTCAAACGTCTGCGCGTGGTCTGCGTGGGGCAGACATAAGAGGTCCTGAAGATCTTTTCACAAAAAACAAACACCACCCAAATCTCATATCAAATATGTAAGGCTGAAAATGTTTAACTTAGTAATCATATGATAAGAACGAATAAAATTTCATACATATTCTATTAACCACTTCAAATATAATAGTAACATGACTGTAAATGCCACAAGAAATAATCTCAGAAACCAAATAAAGAAAAAAAAAACAATATTTAAAATATAAGAACTGCCCTAATTAACAGGTAGAATTCATATGCAATAATGCATGGACCGATTACGTACCTGTACCTGTACCTGCAACTGATTTTGATTAATGTCGATGAATCATAGAAGCTGAGAGAAGAAAGTAGGTTCTACGATAAGTTTAATGAAGAAAAGTTGATGTTGATGAGCCATAGACGTTAGACGTTGAGAGACGAAAGTAGGTTCTATGATAAGCGTAATGAAGAAAGGTTCTGTGAATCACAATGGCGGCAACGCAATAAAGAAAGGTGGAAGAGGCGAAGGTGGCTGGACCGTTTCAATTGTGTCTTCAATTTACACAGGTTGAGATGACATTGAATGGGGACAGATTTGGGAGTGCAGAGGAAAAGTTAGGGAGACAAAGCATGAGTTTGGATGAGCGTCTTAAAATTGTGAGGCAAAATTACAATTTAGTACATTGGAAATGTATTATATAGTATAGTGTTGCAGCGGGTACGTCAAGTAACTAAAAGTAATTGTCAAGTAGCTATAAAAACCATGATTGGTAAGCTATTAAACGTCTCATATGAAGGGATTATTGCCATAATAATATCTATGAACCATGTTATTTGGAATATATATACTCCATAAAATCAAAAATATAAAAACCTGTGCCACAACTGAACAATGTGCTTATCTCTATCTGATGCATTTTTGTCATTTCCACGAAGAATTGTTGATTCATATGTGTCTTTAAAATTGGAAAAAATAAGAAGAAAGTAATGCCAAAAAATAACAAAAAAATTGTAAAAGTAGTTACATGTAAGAGACACTCTTATAAAAAAAAACTCGTATTACATCTTACCATTTCTTATCACCCAAAAGCTCTTGGACAACAGAAGTTAGACAAACCCCTCAGTTCCTAGATTAGATAAGAAAAAGATCATTAAAGAAGTCTTTATACAAACTGTTGTGTAATATAAATCAATTGGCATAAACATGTAACCACCATTGGTTAAGTGTAGAAATGACCAAGTAAGTAGATTAGTTAACTCGTCAAAAACAGGTGGCCATCTCAACCCATTGCGTTATGAATGTATTAAAAAGGTGTTAACTACTGCAATCTGTGATGTGTTTTCTCTCAAACGGGTCAAAATAAAAAAAAAAAATAGTTAAAAGTGTTGGTTACAGGCCCCTCACCACACACTACACTCACGTATGTATGTATGAACCGGAAGAAACTTGCTACTGTATATTGATGAAAATTATGGGGTACAAAAAAAACTATAGCTACTCCCTATTTATAATAAACAAAAACAAAGAAATAATAGACACATGCAAAATAGAACTCCACGTTCAAAAGTCCACATGCATAAAATTCGGTCAATCACGTCCCCTTCAAACTCGTACAACTATGACCATTTCTTCATTTGAACCGTTAGCTAATGGATGACCCATTTAACTACCGAACCCGGTTCAGCTCCAACCCGTTGACACGTACCCGACCCATCAAGATTTTCCAACATTCACCCCCATAATCTTGATGTCGGTTCTTGATACACGAACCACGTAGGCCCGTCTTCCCCTTTCTCTTTCTAGCGTGAACCCTTTTCAGTCTTCGGCTCACGACTCGGTCTAATGTGAACACTTTCGGTCTTTGTTCACTCGGTCTTGCTTTCAATAAAAGCTTTCTTCGGTCTATCATGGTGCGAACCTCCGGTCACTGTCGCACCCACGGTCTCAGTCTTATGTGAACCTCTTCGGTCTCGGTCTCTGGTTCAAAATGTAAGTCTACGGTCTTTCTGCGGCAACCACCGATCTAGGTTACCTCGGTCTTGGTCACGCCATACGCGGCTTCGGTCTCAACAGTCTTTGTCTTTCTTATCTCCAGCGAGTTCTTCGGTCTTTCTTTCAAGCCGTTCGGTCTGCTACGACTTCGGGCTCTTCTCGCCGGTATATCTTTCTTACACCGGTACTTGTATTTCTGGTGACTATCTTCTTACGTGATCAACGATCATTTGCTTTCTTTCATACCGGCACAACACCGGTTTTTTTCTTTGCTGATTCCAATCAGCACTTCTTCATTCTTGCTTACGGTTGTCGGCTTTCTTTCTACATCGACACCGGTTCTTTCTTTCTTTCTCGCAGCACGCCTACAACCTTCTTTCTTTATCTTCAGCCTTGCAGCCAAAAGGCTGCTACTCTTCCCGCCGCCACCGACTCTCAAAACGGCCCTCCAATCTCACCTTGCGCTCTGATACCAATTGTTGGTTACAGGCCCCTCACCACACACTACACTCACGTATGTATGTATGAACCGGAAGAAACTTGCTACTGTATATTGATGAAAATTATGGGGTACAAAAAAAACTATAGCTACTCCCTATTTATAATAAACAAAAACAAAGAAATAATAGACACATGCAAAATAGAACTCCACGTTCAAAAGTCCACATGCATAAAATTCGGTCAATCACGTCCCCTTCAAACTCGTACAACTATGACCATTTCTTCATTTGAACCGTTAGCTAATGGATGACCCATTTAACTACCGAACCCGGTTCAGCTCCAACCCGTTGACACGTACCCGACCCATCAAGATTTTCCAACAAAAAGAATCGGGTGAAATGAGTTAGTTGCCTAAACTCTACTTTTTAAGCATGCAACCTATTACATATTTTACTCAATAATATAAATTTACACTGTTAAAACGCCAAGTATTGAGAAAATAAAGTGTTTGCAGGTCAACCAACTCAGCTAGTTTGAACGATTACCTTAATTGCCAAGAGAGATGGATTGGAAAATAAATTGGTTGAAACGTATAGATGAACGATTGAGTTAACCGTTGAAGTAAAGCATGAGCAGCAAGTAAAGCCTTCAAGATCTGTTCATCTTTTGGTCGCTTTACGTATTAGCCAACTACTGGCACTAACTTTAGCCAAGTCAGGTAGATGTCAAAATTGTAACCAATTTATTCCTTCTGAAAATGTAGGAAAATGCATATTTGACTTTTAAGAATCAAAATTGATGTAAATTAATAAAATTCGTTACACATTTACTTTCTATCTAAGTTTTTCAATTATACCTACTAAACCGGTTTGAAATAAAGTCCAACCCAAATTTGACCCATCATCACATAAATGGGCCCCTCAATCTTTTGGCATTGAAGATTTCAGATCTTTTGCAAAAATTATATAAAATAATGAAAATAATTACATTACACAACTATTAAAGATTAATGACCGATGCGACAAAAACTAATAATGAACAACTTATAAAGCACAAAATAAGTTTTAGATACATCAGTAATTAGCAGCAACCACCAGACACTCCTCCTTCCCTAAATGCACAACCACAAGCCACCGCCCCTCCCCCGAAGATGTTTTATTTCCAGAGTTTTCTTTTTAACTCGCGACCAACAAAGTTTCAAACTCATAGTTAAACCACCTAATATAATTTAGTTACGAGTATTTTGCCAATCACCATATTGGTATTAAGTATAAAAGATAACAAGTTGAAAGTTGAGTACTCCCCTGAGACTTGTGTCAAAATCCAGCAGCCTTATATATTAAAGTTTAAACATTTGGTATATAAGTAAACTATGTGAGCCACTTTCTATCAGAAAGTTGAAGAGTTTCCACAAAAATGACCAACATTTGGTATATAAGTAAACTATGTGAGCCACTTTCTATCAGAAAGTTGAAGAGTTTCCACAGAGCATGTATCCAAACAAATAATTCTAGTGGACCCAGTGGTATAACAAATCACAAAATGTGCTCCCAGGTTTACACTTTAGTAAGCACGCACAAACACAAAAAAATACATATAGGTTATTTAAGTGTAAAACCATAGATCGTGCTTATTATTCCTAAATTTTGGGCAACTTATGGTAGAAACCTATGAGAATTAAAAAAATATAAGTATATAAATAAACTGTACCTCATACACAGACAGTGTGGTTTGCTTCTGAGCCTTACGCCATGGTTCTAGAATTTAGACCCTATGTAACTGGTGCGCCTTGCGCTATATAAAACCTTGTAACCTATTGCAGCTTATTTGGCCAATAAAGACAGTAACAATCAAATCATCCACTATAATAATAGATTATCATATAAACGTATAATCAACAATAATAACAAAAATTCAAGTTTACCGGAGATTCTTCAAAATGAGGATGACCTGTAGGCTGTGTGATCGGAGTGTCGCGCTCCAGCCAAAGATAACATTTATAAGCCCAAATTACCCTTAACAATGTGTTAGTGGTAGTAAGGGGTCGAACCACGAAGAGTATGTGGTTTGTGTGTGGATTCGAATGAATTAGAACAATTGTCACAATTTATGAAGCTTGCTAAAGTGTTTTTGTATTTTTGTTTAATGGAGAAATATGATTTTTAACTAAATGAATTGATGCGAATGGTTAACAACTACTAATTAATGATTGCAAGAAAAAATGATTACTAGAACAATAATAATAAAAAGGAATCACACCCGGTTTCGGTAATTATTAATCTAGGATTTCTACAAGTTTTAGTTTCAACTCAAATGCATTCGGTTAACGGATTTAGTGTACCGTGACTTAGGTGCTACTAGCTAACAACGTCCCGAAGAACGGACAAAAAGACACTTTGTAATCAACACAAGTAAATCCTAACAACGACAACGTACAATTACATATCACCGTTTTGCAAAGTCATAACTTTTAACATCGTTCGACAATTCACGAATTCGTAAAAATGTAATACTATTGTCAAAAGTTTCAAAAACCAAATGCAAATTGTCACTAAGATGAAACAAGAACAAACTGAAACCTTAAAATTAAAAACTACCTACACCGGGGTGAAACCGAGATGACTAGCCGCTCATGGTTGATGCAACTTGATCACCGGATGTTTGGAATGCGGATGGAGTCATCTTGAAGCTTGTAGGATGAAGGATCGGTGAATGATGAAGGTTGGTGATGGATGATGATGAATGGATGGATGAATGAATGGATTGATGGCTAGGGTTTGGAATCAAGATTGTGATATGGTCCTTGATCTTGATTCGGATGATTGATGTTGTAGAGAGTTGAATGGTAGGTGATTGATGGATGGTAGATGGCTCCAAGAACAAGATTCAAACTCCCAAGATAGTGTAACTTACGAATTGAATGCCCCCTTTACCAATCAAAATCAATCTTAGCTCAAAACCCCAAGAATCCGCGTCAACCAAAGTTACTGCCCGTCGCCGACGGGCCTGACCCCGTCGCCGACGGGTTCCCAAAAACCAGCTTCTGGCCGACGGCCAAATCATCTGGATACGGGCTTTGTGGCCGACGGTTGTTTCTAGAGCCCGTCCGGGACGGCCCTAGGCCCATCGGCGATGGCCTTTTGAAACTAGATTCTCATTTTTCGCTCCTTGCACTCCCAGTTGATCCGTAACGCGTCCCGATGCTCCAGTTTCCGACCCGATGACTCGTAAAGCTCCCGAAAAGCTCCTTAAACTTCATCAAACCTGCAAAACACATATTTGATTAAAAGTAGGCTATCCGAGTTTAAAACCTATGTAAAAACATCAAGTTATGCAATGACGAACACCGGTTTTCAACCACGTATCACATCCCCACACTTGTCTTTTGCTTGTCCTCAAGCAAATCTGTTTTTCATTTTCACATGGGTCGAACAACGAATATACATCCCATTCCCCGAGACAAGGGTCAAGGTCTATTGTCATACAAAAGTTCAAACTCTTTACAAATTCCACATATTTACCGGTTAAGTGAATAATCACATATACTAATGGTTATCCAAGATTAACCCGCCCGTAAAAACTAACAACTCATGCATATCCCTCACAATGTGCTCTCCACTCGGCTTAAAATTGGCTAACGTGTATAATGTATTAGCACTTCAACAATTAATCGCTCAAAACCGATTAGAACACGTACCCGCATAGGCTTGCAACTCAATCATTCTCCACCACCGAACACAAATACTAAGCACAAGTCAAAAGGTCTTTGAAGGGTTGTAACGGGGCTAGGCTAAGGGTAGGAAATAGGATATTTTTAAAGTGGCTAAAGTGATGAAAATTCGATTTTTATTACAAAAGACTATTCTAAACAAAAGTAAACTATAACATCACTACAAGGCAACAACTTAAGCCTTTTATTCAACAACTACTAACACTTCTTTTTGTGTTTTTCTCAAAGCTTTTTCAATCTTTTTCGCAACAATTTTTTTTTTTTTTTGAATCATAACAACTATACAAACTTAAGCTCCTATAATCGAATTTTCATCACACGGGTTTAAAAAGAAAAGGTTTAAGGCTATAGGCTATATGGTGATCAAACGAAAGGATTAGGCTCAAAGTTGGCTACTAGGGGATAATTTTTGGGTATGGATATAAAAATGGTGTAAAAGGAAAAGGTTTACCTAATGCCTTAATCATTCTCGTGCTTGTATTCGGTCTATGGTCTCGAACGTATCAAAAGTTGCAAGTTCTACAATACGCGACTAATGGTCCACTCAACAAAGAAACATGTAAATGTAGCTCTATGATATAAAAGTGGCTCAAACCTCACGTATAAGGGTATGATATGTGATATGCATGATATACTAGTTTCTTAGGCGGATTATTCCCAAATAACCATCCGCTAAATACCCGTCATGCTATTAATTCGAACTTGACCATGACAAAAGACCAAATGGGTTGTGTCATCCCTCGTTGACTTAGTTATTTGTGCTTTTAAGATCGCCTTTGAAACAAGAAAAATTTTGAAAATTTTTTGAAATTTTCCCCCATCCCGACACTTGAGGCAAACATTGTCCTCAATGTGTAGTGTTTAAATGCATGGGTAAAAATTGAAAATTTTTACTACTCCCCCATCCCCACACTTGAAGTACATATTGTCCTCAATGTGTAGGAACTAGAGTTTTAAAAATGCACAAGGGATGTGACACGACTAACCTTCCCAACTTTTCACCCCGGAAATTAAAATACACATTACAATCCACTTATTCCTAACTAATAATCAAAGTAAAAAGAAACACATGCACCTGATTTTTTTTTCCACTTGATGCTCACGTCCTTCGACTCTTCATAAAAATGGTTGTCCCGCGAACATGTTATACCTACAAATTCTAATCCTTGTGTAGAAGCATGCTTCTCACAACCATCAAAATTTGTTAGTTACGTAGTTCTACCCTTTTTATGAACACATTACCAAGCCATGCATTATTTTACTTCGATTTTATGTGGAAAATATTTTACAACAACAACAAACCTAACTCACTTTCGTAGGAATCACGGTTGCATTTAGCTTATGCAACAAGCCCTTTTAAACCCCCCCAATAGCTTGGGAGGACGAGAGGTCTCGTGAGGGTTATATAGGGAACACACCCACAAAGTTCATTTATCTAGCCATAAATTATATAAAAACAACAAGAAATAAAGGAACAAAATATACAACAACAACAACATAAAATATACCATACCTCTACCGCTGATATCGCTCGTTTGGATCCATTAGCGGGTTGGGTTGGTAAGGATAACCAGTGAGGGCCTCGAACATCTCTCTATAGTTATCGAGGGGACTTTGCTCCCCTTGAGGCGGTGGTTAGTACGGGATCGGGACAAAGCTAGACCCTACCGCTTCGGGCCAATGCGGAGTCGGGTCGGATGGGCCTTGCGGGTGAGGAAGTTCGGAGTAATTTGTCCACCCCGAGTGCTCAGCATATGGGAGGCCAGCTTGGTAGTCTCTTTGGTGTCGCTCCTGATCATGGAGCACTTTGGTGTTATTAATCGCCATTTGTTGAGAGACGTACAAGGCACTCCAACGGCGTCGGTTCAATTCTCTTTCTTCCTGTTGACGCGCTACCGCTGCTTCTTCCCATGCCCGTCTTCGGGCAGCCTCATCCTCCTGCATTTTTGCCAACTGTTCCATGTGTGATCTTTGCATCGCTTGGAACAGTTCTTGTTCTTCCATAAACTTGTTCATTCTTTCCCTATGGGCTTCTTGAGCTGCCCAATATTCTTGCATTGAGGATCCATGGGACCCCTCCCAAGTTTCCCTTCTTCGATTGTACTCCCTTCCTTCACCTATACAAGCGGAGACATTGTCATATAGCTCCTGTTTCCCCCGATCAAAATTCTTGTAGGAAGGCACCCTTCTCATGGTCACAAAACCCGCCACATCTGCGTTAATTTCCCTATGTGGCCGCATGTACCGTTGCCTTGGTCTTTGTGCACCGGAGGGTTCAACTTCCTCTTCTTCCTCCCCCATTTCTTCATCTTCTTCCTCTACTGGTGGTGCTCCAGAAGTACGGATCTCATACTTGTTTCCCAAATCATCGGTCACAACGTACCTATTTCCCGAGAACTTAACTTCTATCTTCCAATTCTTCCTCATGTACGCCAAATTAAATTCCTCCACCGGCTTAGAAACCCATAGTGATTCCAGGGGTAAACAATTTTGTTGCACAAGCATGGCGCTAATGAAGCGTGCGTACGGAATAAAACGCCTTTGGGACGACTCCCTAGTAGCCCACGTGTTCATCATCACTATATGTCTCCACGACAATGTTGGGGTTCCATAAAGTAGGGTGTGCACCACCCTACAGTCACTCACTCTAACACCTCCACGATCACCAAACCTCGCCAAGATGTTCTCAACAGAAATTCCTTGAAGAATCTTTCCCTCAAGCGACATTTGCTTTATTTTCATTTCTCCCCCTTTGTTGAACGGTAAGGTAACATCTAACAGTTGTTCGGCATCGTCGTTGTTCAAATGATTATCCAAAAAATGCTCGATGGATGGGTAATCATATGCTTGTACTCCCAAGGAGTCGAAACGAGCAATACAATTCATGGTCTCGAAGGACATTGTCATGTTCCCTCGAGTAGTCTTTCCCACTAACTTCCACTGTGATGGAGATTCATTCTTGTTCACGAGCTTCAAGGTAGATAACCATTCACATACTTCCGATAAGTATATCCTGGAGGTATTATCTTCACACCAATCAAGGACACTTTCCCATCCTAGACGTTCAAACATCTGCACGATCCCGATCTGACGAAATTCTTCTACGTTCACAACCCGTTCACATATTATCCTTGTTGGAACTGAAGTGTTCACACCGTTCACCATCTTCCACTTCCACAACTTAGCCTCTAACTTTCTGTCTTGATAACCCGACAACGGTTTGTTCTTCTCGTCATCCCAAATTCTAGCACTTTGGCTATCCCTAAACTTCGCCCACTCCCAATCCTGTCTGTATAATCTTGCATCGTTCTCCTCTACGGAGCTTAGTTGCTCCCACTTCTTCGGTATTAAACCGGAAGAAGAACCGACCCCTGATGATGATGCTTGGCCTGTAGTCTTTTGTCTCTTGCCACCCGCCATAACTACAATCACAAACAAGCAAACATCAATATAAATTCAACCTTCATTAAACTCCCAAACTTTGAACATGAGGTGTGATGTTGAAATTTTTAATTAACAAGTGAAAGTAAAATCGCATTTTTAAACTTTCAAAGTCGCAAATTTTATCATGAACTTATTAATTTCCTTGTTAATCTTACCACTTCTTATAGATTCAACAATGTATTCAACATCACTTTCATGTTCAATCATGTGCATAACAAGTGTAATTACTTCACTATAGTTACAACATGCTCAAATTCCATTCATAACAACTAATCATGCTTAAAATCATGCTAGATCAACATACATTGTCTAAACAACCTACTCTTAAACTAAAAAGTTTAAAACTTCGGAAGAAAAACATTACATATATGATAATCAAGCATAAGATTAAAGAGAATCCATACCTTGTGTTATTGAAACAAGAAAAACTGTGAAAAGATGTAAACCAAGTAAATTGATGAACACCCCGTCAAAAACCCCTAGGTACACGCCCAGAAATCTCGCGAAATCGCAAGAATTGATGAAAAACGTGTTGGGGGTTTTGTTCCTCTTGAAAAATTACCCAAGATAGACTCAAAAATCAGTTGATTTGGTGAAGTATTGAGAGAGTTATGAAGTCTTGAAGGTTTTAGGGTTTTGGAGAATTTTGTGAAGAAGATGAAGGGGAAAGGTGATGTTAGGAGAGAGGGAACAGGGATTTTAAGGGTTTTGGATGATGTAGGAAAGTTGTGGACCGAATTTGTGGTTCATGTGACTTTTGTTGGTGGATAGTTAGGTAAAATAAGGTTTTTTAATCGAATTTAACACCCATCAACGAACTGCGTCGGCGAAAGATTGGCAACCCGTCGCCGACGGGTCCCACCCCGTCGCCGACGGGCAAGGAAAATGTGGGATGGTGCCGACGGGTTAACCGTCTGGATACGGGAAACAAGTGTCGACGGGGATATTGAGAAGCCGTCCGGGACGGGTATATGCCCGTCGCCGACGGGTACCATTTTCTCAAAAAAAAAATATTTTTTTTATGTAAAATATGAGGAAATTTGTGCACTTTTTCTAAAGGGACTATATACACTAAAAAATCCTAAAATTTATTAAAAATCTTTTTGTGAATTTTTATAAGTTAAAAATTTTTAAACATGGACATCGTTAACGGCCCTACCACCCCCCAAAAAAAATCGTGTATTGTCCTCGATACACATAACAAATCTAAAAACATACCTTGTATCTTCATGACCCGTTCGGAATGTCTGGACTTCACACAATCAAGAGAGATTAGTAGGAATTGAAAACGATTACCCTCGAAACACACAAACAATTAAAAAAAATTGTACATAACTTTACACAAAGTATTACCGGTCCTTTTCATTCGACCTCGTAAACCGGGAAACTTACCACGAAGCTCACCGATTCCTTGTTTTCATCCACTTTCTCGTTACCATCGAGAAACGGTTTTAGTCGATGACCATTTACCGTTTGCCGTACCCCATCCTTCGGGTCCTCGATAGTAACATCACCCAATTGTCCGACCCGGGTGACAACATAGGGTCCCATCCATTTGCTTCGGAGCTTTCCAGGAAAGAATTTGAGCTTCGAATTGTAGAGCCACACCTTTTGACCCACTTCAAACTCTTTCTTTCTCAACTTGGCATCATGCACTCTTTTCATCCCATCCTTGTACTTAGACGCGTATTCATATGCCATCTCCCGTAGCTCCTCCAACTCACATAATTTGAGCTTCCGTTCCTTACCTACATCATCATATTGCACATTAACCTCTTTAATAGCCCATAACGATTTGTGCACAAGTTCAACCGGTAAATGGCAGTTTTTACCGTAAACCAACCGGTAAGGTGTAGTGCCTATGGGTGTCTTATGTGACGTACGGTAGGCCCATAAAGCATCGTTCAACTTAATTGACCAATCCTTACGGTCCGCCCGCACAGTCTTTTGCAAAATCTCTTTGATTTGCCTATTTGACACCTCAACTTGCCCGCTTGTTTGCGGGTGATAGGGGGTGGCAATCCTATGGTCAACACCAAACCGCTTAAGAAGTTTTCCAAACCGAAAATTTTTAAAATGGGATCCTCCGTCACTTATAATGACACAAGGAATCCCAAACCTTGAGAAAATATTGGTTTGGACAAAATTACATACTACGGAATGGTCGTTTGTCTTGGTGGCTATTGCTTCGACCCATTTTGACACATAGTCGACGGCCACCAAGATATACAAATTGCCATATGAATTGGGGAATGGGCCCATGAAATCAATACCCCATACATCGAAAACATCGACTACAAGGATTGGTTGCATGGGCATCTCATCCCTTTTTTATATACCCCCTAATTTTTGACACTCTATGCAATTTTTGGCAAACTCATTCGCATCTTTGAAAATAGTAGGCCAATAAAGGCCACTATTCAACACTTTGTGACCCGTTTTGTGACCACTAAAGTGACCGCCACATGCAAACGAGTGTAGATGCTGCAACACGCTCGGAATCTCTTCGTCATCAATGCATCTTCTTATAACTTGATCCGCACACTCCTTCCACAAATGCGGTTCTTCCAACCGATATTATTTGATTTGGGACATGAAGTGTTGCCTTTTCCTTCTATCCCAATGTGCCGACATATCACCTGTAACAAGATAATTGACAATGTTAGCATACCATGGCAATTTATCTAATTTCATTATATGCTCATCTGGAAAAGACTCGTTGATTTCTAAGGCTTTCGGATCCTGTTCAACCATCAAGCGGGACAAGTGGTCCGCTACCACATTCTCAATACACTTCTTGTCTCGTATCTCCAAATCAAACTCTTGGAGCAACAACACCCATCGGATTAACCTCGGCTTCGCATCTTTCTTCTCCATGAGGTACCTAACTGCAGTGTGATCCGAATAAATAATCACTTTACTACCCCATATATAAGACCGAAATTTATCCAATGCATATACCACCGCAAGTAGCTCTTTTTCGGTGGTTGTGTAATTCAATTGCGCATCCGAAAGAGTCTTACTTGCGTAGTATATGGCAACGGGTTTCTTATCAACCCGTTGTCCCAACACGGCCCCACCGCATAATCACTTGCATCGCACATTATTTCAAACGGTAAAGACCAATTTGGCGATTGCAAGATTGGGGCCTCCACTAATTTCTCTTTCAAATTGTTAAAAGCATTTTGACAATTTTCGTTGAAATCAAACAGTTGGTCTTTTAACAACAAATTACATAAAGGCTTTGTGTTATCACTAAAACCCTTAATAAACCGCCTATAAAACCCCGCATGACCTAAAAACGACCTAACACCTTTAACAGTCGTGGGATATGGTAAAGTAGATATGACTTGTACCTTAGCACGATCAACCTCTATCCCACGACTTGACACCACATGTCCCAACACAATTCCCTCTTGAACCATAAAATGGCTCTTTTCCCAACTTAGGACCAAACTAGTTTCAACACATCTTTTTAACACTTTATCTAGTTGGTCCAAACAAGCCTCAAAAGATGATCCAAAAATTGAGAAATCATCCATGAAGATTTCCAAAGACTTTCCCACCATATCTGAGAAGATACTCATCATGCACCTTTGGAAAGTGGCGGGAGCATTACATAATCCAAACGGCATCCGCCTAAATGCAAAGGTACCGTAAGGACATGTAAACGTAGTCTTTGATTGATCTTCCGGATGGATGGCAATTTGGTTATAACCGGAATAACCATCTAAGAAGCAATAAAATTTTTGCCCCGACAATTTCTCAACTATTTGATCTATGAAAGGTAAAGGAAAATGATCTTTGGAAGTTGCGGTATTCAATTTCCTATAATCAATACAAATTCGCCACCCGGTTACCGGCCGGGTGGCTACCTCTTCACCTGCGTCATTTTTTACGACTTGTATACCCGCTTTCTTGGGAACCGTCTGTGTTGGGCTCACCCATTGACTATCCGAGATCGGGTAAATGATACCCGCATCAAGCCACTTCAACACTTCTTTCTTCACGACCTCCCGCATGTTCGGATTTAACCGCCTTTGTGCATCTCGAACGGGAGTCACATTCTCTTCCGTGATGATTTTGTGCATCACCACCGAGGGACTAATACCCTTCAAATCCGCAATGGTCCATCCAACCGCCGCCCGATTGGTGACCAACACCTCCATCAACTTTTTCTCTTGCTCCACGGTTAAATTCGATGCAATAATAACCGGGAGGGTATTGCCTTCTCCAACATAAGCATACTTGAGATGCTTTGGCAATGCCTTCAACTCAACTTCCGGAGGCTCTACTAATGACGGCTTCAGTTTAGTGTCAATGCTCTCCGGTAAGCTTTCAACTTGCTGCGTCCATGTCGGTTTTCCTTCTCTAACCGCAAGCACCTCCAAACTCCTTACTTCCTCGTCCATGCTTTGCTCCACCTCCACCTGTGACCTGTCAAACATATAACAATCCTCCATTGTGTTTTCCCCATAAACGACTGTGTCGCAAAGAGGAATACACGTGTCAACAATGTCTGCCATGTAGCATTCATCATCAACTGGAGGGCTCATAAGTCCGGAAAAAACATGCAACCTCAACCTTCGGTTTCCAAATGTCATGTCAATCGTTCCTGTTCTGCAGTCAATTTGAGCATTTGCAGTTGCTAAGAACGGTCGACCCAAAATCACCGTAGGTTGTTTAGTTGGGTCCTTGGCCACATAATCAAGCACAAGAAAGTCCACCGGATAGTAAAAATCCTCGATTTTCACTATCACATCCGAAACAATTCCACGGGGTAGTTTGGGTGTCAAATCGGCTAACACCGCGGTGGTGTTTGACGATTGAAGTGGACCAAACTCGTATTGGTCATACAAACTACCCGGTAGAGTGCTTACGCTAGCACCAAGATCTAGAAGTGCCCGGTTGATTTTAAAATCGCCTACTTGAATTGAAATGATAGGCGCTCCCGGATCTTGGAGCTTAGGTGGAAGTGCACCCGAAAGAATCGAACTCCCGTTTTCGGTTAAATCTAATTTTTTTGGAAATTTGTGAGTGCGTTTTTGGGTACACAAATCTTTCAAGTACTTAGCATACGACGGTACTTGTTTAATTGCATCCAAAAGAGGTAAGTTAATTTTGACTTGTTTGAAAATTTCCAACAACTCTTCTTGTTGTGGACCTCTTTTGTTTACAACTTTTTTCATGGGTCCCTTCAATGCTTCGGGATAAGGGGCGGTATTAGCCTCCACACCCTTTTCCTTAGCCTTGGGGACGGGGATGGTCCCAACGGGTGGGTTGTTTTTCTTTTTCAAATCATTTTTATTTTGACCCGTTTGATCATCCTCACGCTCATCTTCACTCGCATCTTCCACCACCCCTTCAACAAATTGGGGTGATGGTGGTTTAACACCATTATCTATGACTCGACCACTACGTAAAGAAATTTCATTTAAATGTACCTCACGTGTGTTTCTCGAGCTCGACCCTTGATGCTTAGGGTTTACCATGGTGTCACTTGGAAGCTTCCCCGTGCTTCCTTTTTATTTGGGCCACTTCTTCCGCTAGTTGACCCACTTGCTTCGCCAATGCCTCATGTGCTTTGTCTCGAATCTCGTTTGTCTTCATTATCTCTTTGACATCATTGTGAGTCTCTTTTATGTTGCTTTGAGATTCTTTTTGCATGTTTAGCAAAGCATCCATCTTGGCACTCAAGTCATCGCCACCGGTTTGATTGTTCGACCCATTCCCGTTACCGCCTTGATTATTATAATTCTTTTGGTACCCACCTTGGTACCCTTGGTTGTAATTTCGTTGGTAACCTCCTTGGTTACCACCTTGACGGTTTTGATATGATGACCCACTTCCTCCTTGATTACCCGATTGGAAATTCGGGTTCATTTGATTTGAAGCGTTGCCATACCGAAAATTGGGGTGATTTCTCAAACCCGGATGGTAAGTATTGGAGTTCATGTCGTACTGTTTCCTATCTCCATATACTTGGTTGACTTCTTCAGTGTAACCACTCGACCCCGTTGGGCATTGATCGGTTGTATGCCCAATATCTCCACATTCTTCACAAACCGCAAACTGAACCGCATTTACCTCTTTCTTCTTTAGACGAGCCATTTCTCGCTCCAAAGAAGAGATTCGATCCTTGGAATCAAGATCGGGAAGTGACCGGGAAACTGGATGTCTCTTTGCTCTGTCGGCCGGTTCTTTTTCTTTAGACCGCTTGCTCATCCTTTCCAAGAATTCCCAATCATCGTCTTCATGATTGCTCAAGAGTGTTCCATTGCTTGTTGACTCGAGACGATTCCAAGTGGTGTCATCTAATCCCCGTACAAAATACTTCACTAACTCCCACTTTTCTATTTGATGATGTGTGCATCTCCTCATCAACTCCTTGAATCGGGTAAATGCTTCATGTAAAGGTTCACTCGAAAGTTGACGAAACGACCGAATTTCATCTCTAGCATCGTCGGTCTTTGCCATAGAATAGTATTCATCCAAAAATGCTTGTTGCATTTGTTCCCAAGTTCGAATACTGTTGGCCGGAAGTGTGAGGAACCACTGTTTTACCTTGTCTTTCAACGAAAACTGAAATAACCGAAGCTTAACTTCCTCTAGTGCGAAATTGTGCCCCCCAATAGTATCACAAATGGAAGAGAACTCCGTTAAATGTGTGTATGGTTCATCATTGGACCTCCCATTGAAGTGAGGAAGTATGTTGATGTAATGCGGTTTACAATCAAACATCCTCCTTTCGCACACTATCGGAGAATTATTCTCGGTCACTATCGGTCGGAAACGGTCATTTACTCCCCGTGGAGGTTGTTGATGACGTTGTGGACCATTAACTTCTTGATCGACCGGTCTTCTATTATCCCGTCTTTCACCTCTTCGATCATCTCTTCGATCCTCCCTTCGGTTATCCCTTGGGTTACCACCTCCCACGAAACGAGGAATCCGGTTAGGGTTTGCGTTGTGGTTATTATAAAACCCATCATTCCGGTTCCGTTGGTTATTATTTCGTGGTTGACGGTTGTTCCCATAACCATCATTTCTTCCACCTCCGTAACCGTATTCATCGTCCCCAACGTAATTGGCATTTTGGTAGCCAAATTCCTCATCATCATACCTTCTAGTGTTGTAGACGTTTCCCCTATTAACGGATATAGTGTACCGTGACTTAGGTGCTACTAGCTATCAACGTCCCGAAGAACGGACAAAAAGACACTTTGTAATCAACACAAGTAAATCCTAACAACGACAACGTACAATTACATATCACCGTTTCACAAAGTCATAACTTTTAACATCGTTCGACAATTCATGAATTCGTAACAAATGTAATACTATTGTCAAAAGTTTCAAAAACCAAATGCAAATTGTCACTAAGATGAAACAAGAACAAATTGAAACCCTAAAATTAACAACTACCTACACCGGGGTGAAACCGAGATGACTAGCCGCTCATGGTTGATGCAACTTGATCACCGGATGTTTGGAATGCGGATGGAGTCATCTTGAAGCTTGTAGGATGAAGGATTGGTGAATGATAAAGGTTGGTGATGGATGATGATGAATGGATGGATGAATGGATTGATGGCTAGGGTTTGGAATCAAGATTGTGATATGGTCCTTGATCTTGATTCGGATGATTGATGTTGTAGAGAGTTGAATGGTAGGTGATTGATGGATGGTAGATGGCTCCAAGAACAAGATTCAAACTCCCAAGATAGTGTAACTTACGAATTGAATGCCCCCTTTACCAATCAAAACCGATCTTAGCTCAAAACCCCAGAATCCGCGTCAACCAAAATTACTGCCCGTCGCCTGACGGGCCTGACCCCCGTCGCCGACCGGTTTCCCAAAAACCAGCTTCTGGCCGACGGCCA